>NC_141929.1:24531435-24834045 GCF_057802395.1 Ceratotherium simum simum | reverse complement strand
CAAATCCTGCTCTAAACTGCAAGGATATCCAGCTTAAGACATCACTGTCACTGGAGAGCCGAGCAGGTCAGCTTCAATTATCAATTACCAGGAATGTTTTGAAAGCAGAGCATGTCTTTGCCAACCAGTGGTTTTACACTTGTTGGCCAAATAATATATAGACCACAATAGCACGTAAGATAATTGCCACCATTCAAGAATAAAACCTCTTACAGGGCAAACCAGAAGCACTCATTTTTCCAAGCTTCCTTGCTGAGTAGTTTGTGAATGACTGTAACTCTGACTTGATTTTTGTCACCTGAGTAATCATACAAAGGATTATCTAAGCAACTTATCAAGAAAAATGAAATAAATCCATACAGAGGACTAATGTGTATTGAAAAGATACTTATTTCATCATTTTGCTCTTATGACATAGACCATGTCTATCATGAGGGGCCATGATTGCTAATCCAAGAATTTCTGTTCAAGTATCAGGAAATGCGAGTGAATTTACTCAAAACTGATATTTAACAGTTATCAGTTTTCCCCTAAAGGTGGCTCAAGACCTTCCTCTCGTCAGAGATATATACTTGGTCTAGCACTCCCATTCGTGTTGCCATAGATAATATTCTTCAATACACATTTTTAAATTTCACTATTCTAACATTTCTTCAATGTGTACCAAGTCCTAGAAGTCATGTTAGATACTGTGGATACAATATGTTGATGTGGAGTGGAGAGAAATATACACTTCCTCCCCTTTTGAGGTTTAGTATAATGGAGAAGGAAGATTAATCAAATAATTACACAAATAAATGTAAAATTCAAAGTGTTATTTTTTTAAATTACATTTACAAAGCTATAATTCACATGCCATAAAACTCACATTTCCAAAGTGTACAGTTCAGTGGTTTTTATGAAACTCATGAATTTGTACATAACAACTGATATTAGAATATTTTCATGACCCCGTAAAGAAAACTCATACACATTAGCAGTCATTATGCACTTCCCTCTTTCCCTAGCCCCTGGCAAAAATGAATCTTCTTTCTGTCTCTATAGATTTGCTTTTTCTGGGCATTTTGTATACACGAAATTACAGTAGTGGTCTTATTTGTCTGGCTTCTTTCAGTTAACAAAATGTTTTTAAAATTCATCCATGTTGTGGCATGTATCAGAACATCATTCCTTTTTATGGCTGAATAATATTCTGTTGTATGGATATACAACATTTTATTGATCCATTGACCAGTTGATGAATATTTGGGTTGTTTCTATTTTTTGACTATTATGAAGAATGCTTCTATGAACTGTTGAGTACAAATTTTTATGTAGATATATGTTCTAAGTTCTCTCGTATATACCTAGGAATGGATTTGCGGAGTTAGACAGAAACTGTTTAACATTTTTAGGTTTCCAAAATGATGTATCATTGTAAAATCACACCAGCATCATATGACGGTTACAATTCTTCACGTCTGCACCAATGTTTGTTATCTATCTCATTTTATGTCTCAGTATCTTTTGAGTTGCATCATTTTTTGTTAAATGTCCCAGATACAAGTCCCTTACCAGACATAGGATTTGCAAATATTCTCTTCCATTTTGTGGGTTGTATTGTCATTTTCTTGATAGTGTCCTTTGAAGTACAAAAGTTATTAATTTTGTTGAAATCCAATTTATCTATGATTTCTTTTGCTGCTTGTGCTTTAATGTCATATATAGGAAAACATCGCCTAATCCAAAGTCTTAAGATGTATGTTTATGTTTTCCTCTACGAGTTTTGTAGTTTTAGCTCTTACATTTAAGTCTGTTATCTATTTCGGGTAAATTTTTATATTGTTTTAGGTAGGAGTCCAACTTGATTTTTTTTTAAAGATTTTATTTTTTAGAATAGTTTTACGTTTACAATAAAATGGAGAGGAAGGTATTGATATTTCCAGTATACTCTTAGCCCCCACACAGGCACCGCCTCACCAATTATCGATGTTAATAACCGGAGTGGTACCTTTGTCACAATTGGTAAACCCACCTTGGCAAACCATAATCACGTAAATCTGTAGTTTACCTTATGGCTCATTCTTGGTGTTGTATATTCTATGAGTTTGGACACATGTATAATGTCATGTTTCCATCATTATAATATCGTAAAGAATATTTTCACTGCCCTAAAAATCCTCTGTGCTCTGCCTATTCATCCCTCCCCTTCTCCACTCCTGGCAACCTCTGATCTTTTTACTATTTCTATAGTTTTTCCCTTTCCAGAATGTCCTATAGTTGGACTCATACAATATGTAGCCTTTTCAGATTAGCTTCTTTCACTCAACAATTGGCATTTAAGGTTCTTCCATGTCTTTTCATGGCTTAATAGCTTATTTCTTTTTACCACTGAAAAATATCCTGTCATCTGGATGGACTACACTTTATTTTTCATCCATGTATTGCAGGACATCTTGGTTGCTTCCAAATTTTGGCAATTATGAATAAAGCTGCTATAAATATTCATGTGTGGATTTTTGTATGGATGTTAAGTTTTCAATTCCTTTGGATAAATACCAAGGAGGACAATTTCTGTGTCATGTGGTAAGAGCATGTTTAGTTTTGTAAGAAACCACCAAACTGTCTTCCAAAGTATCTGTACCATTTTGTGTTCCCACCAGCAATGTATGAGAATACCTGTTGTTCTGGATTTGGGTCTTTTTAATAGGTGTGTAGTGATATCTTGTTGTTTTGATTTGCATTTTACTGGTGACATATGATGTGAATCATCTTTTCATATGCCTGTTTCCCACTTTTCATATTTTTTTCAGTCTTTTTTCCTGTCCATTTTTTATATTGCCCAAATCTGTCTTCAAGTTCAGCAGTCTTTCTTTTGCCAGTTCAAATCTACTGTTGAATCCTTCTAGTGATTTTTTTTCCTTTCAGTTTTTGTACTTTTCAACTCCAGAATTTCCATTTGTTTCTTTTTAATAATTTGTCTCTCTTTATTGATATTCTCTATTTGGTGAGACGTTTTTATCATACTTTTCTTCAATTCTTATGAATAGTTTCTTTTAACATATTTAAAATAGCTTCTTTAAAGTCTTTGTCTAGTAAGTACATTTTGGGCTTCCTCAGGTACAGTTTATATTGGCCAATTTTTTTTCTAGGGATAGACCATACTTTCTTGTTTCATTGCATATTTCACTTTTTGTTGTTGTTGTTGAAAGCTAGACATTTTAAATAATATGTTGTGGTAACTCTGGATATTAGATTCCTGCCCCACTCCCTAAGGTTTATTATTGTTGCTGTCAATGAAATTCTGGCCTGAGATGAGACTGGAAAAGTAGGGCAGCATTGTTCATATGGAGCCAACATTCACTCTATGTGCACTATTTGTGAAGTTCTCTGCTGGGTCATAAGGAAACAGTGATGACTAGTTTTACTAGAAGTTAATGATCTAGTGAGTACACAGGCAAAGAAACAATTGATGGTGTTTATTCTGTTATGGTATTTATCACTTGCTTTGCATGCACCACCATGGTGTTTCAGGTATAGCCATCTCTACTGCTATCTGCAGGGACTGGATGTGCTGGAACTTAGGGATGCCCTCACAATAGCATTATTCTCTGAGGAAGAATTCAAATTTGCCAGATGTACAAAGAGGAGGTGTAATTGGGGCATTCAAAGAGGAGGAAACCATATATGCAGAAGCATAGAGGTACAAGTAGAAGAGCCATGGCAAATGGAAGGAGATGAGTTTGCAGAAGTTAGCAGAAGTTAGACATAGTAATCTGGACCATTGACTTGACGTACTTTATGTAAAACCGATAGTCATTTAGATCCACATTTTATTGAGGACGAAGTTAAAGTAGTAAATTTGACCAATGTCTTACTATACTTTATGTAAAACAGATAGTTTTTGAAAATCAGTTTTGTTGAGGAAACTTTGGGTCCACATCACTTATGGAGAATATACACATAAATTTGAAAATATGGCAAGTCCCTTGACATTCTGCAAATTTTTATGTTTACTTTTCACTGTTTCCAGATAGTATGAAAGAAGAGGAGCAGAGTGACATGGCAGTTGAAAATGTACCTGGCCAGTATAAGCAATAATGGAAAGAGGAAGGGGAAACAGGAACCTTCCAGTCACAGATTATAGCAATGTTAGTACAAGAATATTATAGAGATATTTTTAGAGAATTGAGTGGGAGGCTGTGGCCCCTAAATTGCATGCTAAAGTTATTACTTCCCATATGCATACTTTTAGCAGATATCTATGGAATAGAAATAGTTAAAAACCTAAAATCTTTGAGAGCTGTTATGTTGCACATGAAAATCATTTTATTTATAATTGGCTCATTTTGTGCTGACAAGATTATTTATTATAAGATGGGTTCCCAGTAAAGGAAGACCAATGGGCTCACTAAACAACTTAAACATGCCAAAAACAAATATTTTTTGAAGCATTAACTGTACATAGCTTCTAGCTTTGCATGGAATGGGGGAAGGAGCAGTCCCAAATGTGTGTGTGTGTGTGTGTGTGAGTATGATCTCAGGAGATGGTTACTTTTCTCACAGATATTTTTCCTCTAATCTCCACCTCCTAAGTACTGGATTCTATTGTCTCAGACAAGTATACAGACAATTGCAAAAAACTGTGAATTCTCTCCAGACATCGAGTGGGTAGCAAGTCACTCTGACAACACAGAGGAGCAGATACTTAGACTGGGCTCCTGGAGAGAAGATGAGAAGGAAGGGTTTCATTTTATCAAAAATAAATAATGTGGAGAAAGGGAAATGATACATAGAGAGAAGGAAAGGAAGACAGAAGAGAGGGTTGAACGGAAGAAAGATCAAGGGAAGGGAAGAAAGAGTGAGTGAGAGAGAGGAAGGGAGAGAGGAAAAAAGAAAGAAACAGAAAAAAGAAAGGAGAGAGAGAAGAAAACAAAAAGTAGGAATGGTGATTGAACTCTATCAGGATACATAGAATTCACAGAGAAGAAAAATTAAATTATTAAAACAATAACAATCCCACTTTTTTTCATTCATGTCTGTGGCATTGTTTCTTAGAGGTAGTGTAGCATAGTAGTACCAGGATGACTTTAGAATCAGGCAGACTGGCTGGAATCTATTCCCCAGTTTCCTCATTTATAAATTAGTTAAGACTTGAATTTAGGCAAATTGCTGTACTGTTGTCATACCCCTCTACACACACACACACACACACACACAAACACACCTCAATTAGACTTTTTAAAGTACTTTAAGGAGGTAGAGTTTTGTGAATAAATGGATTCAGAGAGATTTAAAAAACCTGACATAAAATAAAATAAGATTAACATTTAGAGAATACACATCTCAACAACAGAATATTTTCATTATGTTTATTGTTTACTGTCTGTCTCCTTCACAATACTGTAAATACCTGGAGAGCAGATGCTATGGATCTTGTTTAGTGATGTTACCCGGTTGTCTAGAACAATGCCTACCATAGGGTAAATTGACACTATATACTTCTCAAATGAGTAAATGAATAATAGATGAATGAATAAAGAGAACACGTATTGAAATCACATAATCTTTTCGCTCTGTTACTATGTTTAAAATCCATAATAACAATTTTATGATATTAAGGGGTACGGTATTTGGTTTCAATTATTATAAAGCCTCCAATTTATATTTTACTACAAGAAGAGAAGGAGATGTGGTCAAGGAAAATGCTCTCCAACTGCATCTTGAGACTTATTGGGATTTCCTGTGAATTTTGATTCTCGATTATCCTCTGATCTTTGAATTGGCCTCTTCTCTACTGAAAAGCTGTATAGTCACCCTTTCTTGTTATTGATATAAGCTTATTGTTTTTCCTCAGTTGGGGAGGAGATTCAGCAAGACAGTGGCTTGTGTAATGAATTCAAATAGTTCTCCTTGGAATGGGCCTGGATTTTTTATTGGGTCGTGTATCTAACAGACATGGTGCCATATGAGGCCCAAATGAAGTCTTCTTCTAAATCACTGCTTACTGATTTATGGGGGGGAAGCTGATTTGGATACCCTTTAAGTGAAGGTATTCAAGGTGGACAAAGAGGTCTAGGGTCTTTCCATGCTATGGCACACATTTCCGAGGGCCCACCTGGGAGAGAGATTAAATTGGGCTCCCTTTGGAGGAAATTAAGGTTCTTTAAGACTCTAAATATGGAAGGATATTAGGACTGAGATCTAATCTTAAACCCAATTTAGAGAACATTAGCCCACATCCCTTGAGCCCATGGCTCCAAATGTGAAGCAAAGAATTTTCCACTAATGAAGGCAAAGGCTTCAAGCAGAGGTCATTTCAAATCTGCAGGCAGAGGATAGAGGGCTCCTTTTCTGGCTCCACCAGGCAGCTTTTGTTTGTAATATTGTTCCCAGGCCTGCTTGACAGCCATCTGCATGGGACACTTATAGACCCTGCAGTAGGAAATGCAGGAGGGAATGGAAATCTCGTTATTGAATGCTTTGTGCTTTCTCGAGATTTGGAAAATGTCAAGGTATTTTCTTTGCTTCATAATGCTGATGTGTTCTTAATTGAGGCCGTGGATAAGAGAAAGACATATTCACACAGAGAATTGTTATTGACTACACTGACTGTTCAGGTATTCTGCCCTCTGTTTTTATGGTCTGAAAGAATGGAGAGACCTTGGTGATTAATTGGATGAAAGAAGGAGAATGTGTCTTAATAGAGTTCAAGGCAAATATTTGCCAGACACAAAGATGGGAATAATAGCCTCTGCCCTAACTACCACAATGGTTATCATGAGAATTGGATGATTTAATAAATGAAACTGAGATCATTAAGATCTGAGTACTCCAAAATGGATAAAAAGCTTCCGTCATTTCCCATCATGGAGAGAAATATCCTGCAAGAGTAGTCACTTTGAAGAACATAGGTGCGAAAAAGAGAGAGAAAGAGAAATTGAGAGCCAGTAGGGAATAAGGCTTTATGTAAACGTGTGAAAGCATTTTGCAAGTCCTAAATTAGTAATAACTTCTATTACACATTATTTTCCCTTTAACTAGCCCTGGGCACCTAGAAGAATTTTAGTATCTCACTCTCCTGCATTTCAGTGAGATGCTTGTAAATTTATTTTGCCTTATTATGGATAATATGCATGCCAACAGGGAATTTATTTTCTAACTGTGGTTGGTCTTCCATTCAGAATTGTGATGTTTTTCTGATTTTACGGCCCATGAAATACAGTTTCCACAGCCACCTCCCGCCTCTCTCAGCCTCACTTACACTTCTGGTCCATATTCTCTTGTGGATATCAAAGAGTATAGTTCTAAGCTGTGAGTTTACCTTCTCTTAGATCTTTAAGGAAAAAAAATATATATTTCCTGAGCCTTTATTGCATAAACTCTACCTTCCTATTCTCCATATATACAACTACCATTTATTGAGTATTTACGATGTAACAGGCAGCATGCTGAAAATTTACAAAATTATTGGGGCCAGCCTGGTGGTGTAGCGGTTAAGTGCGTGCGCTCTGCTGCTGACGGGCCAGGGTTTGGATCCCGGGCGTGCACTAACACACCGCTTGTCAAGCCAATGCTGTGGCGGCGTCCCATATAAAGTGAAGGAAGATGGCCACGGATGTTAGCCCAGAGCCAGTCTTCCTCAGCAAAAAGAGGAGGATTGGCAGATGTTAGCTGAGGGCTGATCTTCCTCACAAAAAAACAAATTAAAAAATTATCTCTTTAAATTGGTAAGCTCAGGGTAGTAGCTATCATGAGCGCTACCTTATAAATGAGGAAGAAACTAAGAGTGAGAGAGTTTAGATAAGAGCTAGCAAGTGGCAGATACTGGGTTCTAAATCGGGTCCGTCTTTACCTCCTTAACCTCCATGCCAAACTGCCTCCTCTTACAATAAACTTCCTTCCCTTTAGAATTCCAAAGCCTGATTTTCCACCTTATATATATTTTTTCTAATTTTCATAATTAATGGTTACTAAAACTTGAAATCTCATAATTTCCTAAAAGAATTACCAATGTAAATTTATGCATAAATTTATCTTCAGCTATACAAGAGTAATTGGTACCAAAATTTTTCCTTGTAGCCGAAAACCAATATAACCACCCATTAATTCTCATTATAATTAATGTAAAAATGCACTGTTACTATTAATGGATGTAATTACATACTGTAGATAACTGTAAACTCTATCATTATACTAATGAAATGTAAAACATTCCTGAAGGAACCAGGAACTTTGTAGCAGCTGAAACATGAGGTTGTAGTATTTCACCAGTTATTGGAGACTGGAGTAAAACTTGTAATACATTTGAGAATAAGTTTTGCACAACATCCAGGTGATTTTGTTTTTTTGGCTTTTTTTTTGGTGAGGAAGGTTGGCCCTGAGCTAACATCTGTTGCCAATCTTCCTCTTTTTGCTTGAGGAAGATTGTCGCTGAGCTAACATCTGTGCGAATCTTCCTCTATTTTGTATGTGGGACACCACCACAGCATGGCTAGATGAGCGGTGAGCAGGTCCGTGCCTGGGATCCAAACCCGCAAACCCCGGGCCGCCAAAGCAGAGCACACGAACTTAACCACTACACCACCGGGCTGGCCCCTGGGTGATTTTTTTTTTTAAAGATTCAACAGAGTATTGAAACAGAGAATTAAGAGAGTACACCACACAGAGATTTACCTCAAAATGCTCAGGAAAAAAAAAAAAAGGCATGATGGGGGAATCTGAGGGCAAGTGCCTCAGGGTGGGTGCCAGTAGATTTCTTCCTTAAATAAAGACATCAGAGTTTTTTTAAAAGTGATTTTAAATGCTGTAAGGGAGTAAAATTTGCTGTCCCAAAATGTGTCTCTTTGGCATGAGGATTATTTTAATCTTATTATTTTTAAGAAACAGAAAGACTCAGGAAGTTTTGCTTTTTACCTCCTCAACTGCCTAAAAGAATTTAGATAAAGGGCCAGTTCCAGAAGCACTAATACCAGAGATATCTACAAGGAATATGAGCTAGGTGTGGCAGACTGGGAAAAGCTTAGCAAGGCCTATTTGATCAAAATCCTCTCTGTGTCCCATTGTCTCTTCATAGCATGGCAAACACTTGTTTACCCTACATTTGTTTTTCCCATCTTCCTGTTAAGTGCCTTCCTCCCCTTTGAAGTCTCAGACCTCTACCCACTTCTTCTTAGCTCAGGATGGCTTATGAGCCTTAATGGCTTGAATATCTAGGAACCTCATATCTTTGAAATTCCTGTACATACATAATTAAATTTGACTTTCTCCTGTTAATCTGCCTCAGGTCAATTTAATTCTTAGACCAGCCAGAAGAAATTACAAGAGTAGAGGAGAAATTTTTCCTCCCCAGACACCCCAAATAGCTGTAGCAGCATCTGCCTCCTGCTGGGTTGTATACAAGCTTTTGTTTAGGAACAGCTTCAGTGGATTTACCTCTCTCTGATCTCTTTTCTAGTTTGCTTTCCTCCACGTTCCTCCTTCAGATTTGGGCACACCTCAAGCCCTTACTTCGGTCTCTGCACAAGCACCACCTGTGTAAAGAGGCCTCCTCTGACGGCTCTCTGTAAACTTTCCTCTCTCATCACTCTCACTCCCTTTAACCCTCCTTTTAGTCTCTCTTTAAGTCATTTCATTTATTTATTTTTGTTTCTTTATTATCTGTGTAGGGGAGAAAAAATAATTTTCCCTCTACCCTTCTAGATTCTTGGCTGAGACTCACCTGTAATAAAAATACAGATGAACAGGAGAAAACAAACAAGTTTACTAACATGTATACCTCCTGTATACATGGGAGAGACCCAGAAGAACTGAGTAACTCCCCAAAATGTCCCAAGCCACCACCTTAAATACCATCTCCAGCTAAAGTCAAAAGAATATACTGGGGGTAGCAGAGAAGGGGGAGGCCAGTTATGAGGGGTGATCAGGAAAAGCACAGTAAAGAAGGGTACTGTTGTTATGAAGATTTAAGTCCATGCCTTCTCCATGAATAAGAGTTTCTAGGATTTAGTCCTCCTCCTCTTCCTGGTACTGAGAGAAAGACACCCTTACACTTGGAGATTTCCCTTATGATTATGAATGTCTCTTACAAAAGGAGTTTTTAGAGCTTTTCCTGTCTCTGCTGTTTCTTAAAAATAATCAGCCAAAAATAATCCTTATGCCAAAGAGGCATATTTTGAGGTGGCAAATTCTGCTCATCTTCACTTGTCTCTTCAACTGAAAGAGAGCTCTATGAGGGCAGTGACCATGCTGGTCTTGTGAACCTGCACATGTCCAGCATCTAGCACAGTGGCTAGAAATATAGTAAGATTGTAACAAATACTTTTATTTTTGTTTTTAGAATGAATGAACACATAGGCCATTCGTTGTTCCCTCTCATTACAAATGACAATATGGTGCCATTCTTATCAAAGATCAATTCCTCCACATCTTCTCTGGAATACAGCCTCCACTCCTTCCACTTTGTCAAGGAGTTCCATCCTGCAGTGGATTATACTCTCTCAATTCCCAATCATCAACCTCTCTTTATTCATGAGTTTTCTCTAAGATAAGATAGGATCCACTGCCTTCAATATTGAAATAAACAAATATATAAATTTAAAAAAATACTCCTCTGTTTCCAGATACCACTAAAATCAATTCTCTGAAGATATTTTCTCCTGAAGATAAGCTAAAAGTTGTTTATATCTACTATGATATTGTGATTTATAAGAAAAAATATATATTTGATCTTTGTCTCTGTTCCCGGCACTGAGCTCTTAAGTGGTAAAGGTGCGTTTTTTTATCCATAATAAGCCTCTATCAACCACATCTGAGTTTGTGTTAATGCGGTGACTAAGGCCCTAAGATGGGGTCTGGTTGCCAAGAGAACCAACAGTGTGATGAGGGGGTTAGAATTTTCAGTCCCATCCCCTACCTCCAGGGAGAAGAGAGGTTAGAAGTTGAATCAATCACCAATGGCCAATGATTTAACTAATCATATCTAAGTAATAACGCCTGCATAAAAAATCCCAAAAGAATGGGGGCGAGATTTGGAGAGCTTTCAGCTTGCTGAGCATGTGGAGGTGCCGGGAGAGTGGTGCACCTGGGGATTCCATGAAAGCTCTCCATCCTTTCCCCCTTACCTTGCCCCATGCATCTCTTCCATCTGGCTGTTCATTTGCATTCTTTGAAATAGCCTTTCCAATAAATTCACAAAAGTAAGTAAACTGTTTTCCTGAGTTCTGTGTGCTGTTCTAGCAAATGATTAAACTTGAGGAGGAGATTACAGGAACCTCCAATTTATGGCCAGTTGGTAAGAAGCACAGACAATAACCTGGACTTGTGATTGACATCTGAAGTGGGGGCAGTCTTGATGGACTGAGCACTTAATCTGTGGGATCTGATGCTATCTCCAGGTAGAATAGAGTCAGAACTTAACTGAATTGTAGGACACCAAGTTGGTGTCTGCCTGAGAGTTGAAGAATTGCTTAGTGTGGGGAAACCCACACATTTGGAACACAGAAGTATTAAGTGAGTAGAAAGAAAATAGTTTTTCCCTCATATCTACTGTCTATTTCTCAAATTTCCATTCTTTCTTTCATCCACTTCATTTGGTTCAATCCACTTGGTTCAATCCACTCTACTGCCCTGAGTATGTGCTTGCAAGGGTGACCAAGGCCAAATTCAATAGATAATTTTAGTCTGCATCTCACCAGATCTCTCAGCACTTTCAATCAAGTAGATCACTTTTGAAACCTCTCTTCTCTTGTCCTCCAATATAGCACCTTCTCTTGAGTTTTCTTCTATAGCTCTGCATTCATTCTGCTGTCTTTGTTGTCTTCTCTGCTCAGTGCAGTTCTGCGCCTTCTCTTTTGTAAATCACTATGTCATCTCAATACTAAGTAGCATTTATATGCTGATGATACCTAGTATTACATCTCCTAAAGAAAACTTTCTTCTATGCTCCAGACTTGTCTTTCCGTCCTCCTAACATTCAGTACTTACATTCATCCTATCATTAGGATGTGATTTCTAAATAGACTAACAATAAAAATAAATATTCACCACAATGTCCTAAAAGATTCTATATGATTTGCCCACTGCTTATCTCTCCAACTTCATTTGGTTCAATTTTCCTTCTCTTACTACAGACTAGCCACACTCTTCTTTTATTTCTTCAAATTACTCAAGCTTTTCCCAACTTGGGGAGTTTCTACCCAGTGATCCTGCCTTGCCTCTCCTTATTTCCCTGTTGACCTCGCTAACTTCTTCTTGTCCTTTAAATGTTAACTTAAATGCCATTTTTCTTATTTGACGACTTCCCCGATAACCCAATGAATCAGACTCCCTTATTATTTTCTTGTATAAATTCTCAAAATATTTCTTCATAGTACTTCAGAACTCTCTATCTCTTATAGTGTCTCTGTATGATTTAGAAAAATATTCCTCCTTTAGGAGATGGATTGCAAAAAGGCATCCTCTCTGTGTAAACAAATATGACTCCTCCCTCCAACCTGGCACAGCCCCACACCATGACATGTGGCTTGGCTATGTAGTAAGGCTAAATTTCTGCCTCTACTGTACCCCTTAACCGGACACTTTGTGCAGGACACACTTGTGCAGCCTTACGCTGCCAACCAGATAACACTTGCCACAATATATAAATATGGGGTATATCTATATATTTTTGGTGTTTTTGTTTAAGCTGTTGCTTCCCCACCCACACACACACACTTACACACACACTGTTAGATCCAGGAAGACAGGGACCACATCATTTTACTTTGTTATGGTGTTTTAGAATTCAGTAAAGCCTCTAGCAGATGTGGGCACCCAATATACATTGGCTGCATAAGCAACTATATAACAGGTAGAATTTTTTTCTTTTCCTGCATATTAGACAGGTATAGAAATGTTTTCAGTACCAACTGGATAAAGAGAGCATTATTTCACATATATATCTGCTAAATTCCCTTCCATGAATGAGAATTTAATAGTCTCTTATCTCCTAGTATCATTAGCCAAGGTACATGCATTTTTTCCTGCCAAGTGTGTTCAGGAAACAACATCTTCTCCCAATAGTTGAGGACAAGCACAGGTTCACAATCTCTGGAAAGCATGATGTCACAGTTGGTTATTACCTATGTCATAAATGTAAGAAACATTCTCGAATTTGATTGAATTTGGATTGAATCAGATTAAATTTTATAGTTACAAAGAGGAATTTCTCCAAATGCATGCACAGGAAAAAGGGTAAGCCAGAGCGTATTGGTCTTAAACAAAGCCCCATCAAAAAGTGACAAAGTTTTGCAAATTATTCATAAGTAATGAATGAAAGCCTGAATTTGCTGGAGGTGAAAGAAAATAGCAAGCTAAGGATTCCATGAAACTCAGTGGATGTTCAGATTCTATTTGAAAGTAGAACTTTGCAAAACTGCCACAGTGGAGGTGATTTGAGAATCTTTCAGAAATCCTATTGATGCAAATAAATGAGATCATGCTTTTGGGTCCCACCTAGAAATGTCACCTGATGGCAATTCACCACCCGTGAGCTATGAATGTCAGACTTTGTAATCAGGTGAAAATGTGATTTGGGTCTAGTTACTTCATATTTAGAGTCTCAGTTTCTTAATCTGTAGAATGGTGATAAAAATAGCACTTATTTTATTGACATCTCCTACAAATCTGTGAAAGCAATATCCCATAATGCCTAATCAATAAACAGTTCAGTGGTTTTCTACTTCCTTTCTTCATGTTTACTTCTCTTTATGTCCTTGTTGTGTCCTCTCATAAGTGGTACGATTCCATAAAATCAAAGGGGACAACTACCATAGCTTTGGTAGCCATAGCTCCTGTCTCCTATACTACAACTCAAACTTCAACTCTCTTTCCAAATTCCAGTAACTAATCAGAGAAAGTGGACATGGAACAATTTTAGAGTGGGATCATAGAAAGTTGTTATTTCTCTTTATCAGGTTCTTTTGTGCAGGCCAAAAGAAGTCATGCATCTTTGAGTATGGCCATGGAGTGAACATTTGTGGTTACAAGTAGTTGGGTGGTTAGAAGACACAATATCAAATTCCTTAACTTTGTATCACTTACCACATTCTCCCCTAATTCATCAGAAAGATTCCACATTTTTTGATTGTGGAGAAAAGCTGATGAGTACAATGTAGAGAATCGGTTTAGTGACCTTATTTATACATTTCTGTCTAGATATGGAGTACTTATCTTAGGAAACGATCTTGAAGACATCTTCATCACCGTCCCACAAGTGCACTTGTAAGAGATTGTAATTCCTCACTGAGAATCTTGGTGTTGGGCGTGGGCCATCTTTCTGCACTATCAGCATTGGATAAAAGAAAAGGGAGTGATCATTTTGCTGTGTGATTACAAAACCATCATGAATTATAAAGCTAGCAAAATTGGTTTCTACCTTTTGCAATCCCAGAATATTGTCGTGAACAAATATAGAAATAATATGAGCCTAATTTACATGAATAATGACTACAAAAGACTAGTACTCCATCAATCCACAAGGGACCTTTCAGGAACAAGCAGGGAGTACAATGACATGGAAATACCTCTTCCCACTGCAAACATTGATAGGATTGAAAATTAATTCTTGCAGATTTTCAAGTCAGTCATATGGTAGCTCTGATGACTAAGTACAAAATACCTGCATTCCTATGAATGGTCTCTCTGATATTATAGACAAAATGTTCCAAAACAAGACTCTATGTTCCTTTTACTGGGAAACAAGTATTGTGATATTTTCTTTACTCTATTTAGAAAACTTCAAAATGATTTTTCCACTTTTGTTTTTTCTTATGGAGAGTTCTATTGGCCATATTGAAACGTGCAGTTTTTTGAGTGAAACATACTAGCTTGTACAATATTGGAAGGAAGTTTTGAAAAATTTTGGGCAAACTGTTCACAAAGATTTTTCAGCCAAAAAAAAAAAATGTTTCTTTCAAATCTAGTTTACTTGGAAACTCAAGACATAAAACAAAAATTTGGGGAGGGTTAAAATCAAGTGATGGTGATAGTGATGGTGGAACATCTGTGACACCGCTCTCTGATCTCTCTCTTCATCCCCAGCCATCAGCAGCGTCTGTGGAATACAGTTGGAAGGCAGCTCATGTGCTATAGTCCCTTTCACTTTATAGAGGATGACAATGAACTCAAGAGAGACAATTGCATGTTTAAGGGCATAGGATCTAAGAACTGTGCCATATAAATCCTTGTTGTCCACAGAATACTCAATCATTTCCATGTACATAAACCTGGAACATGAATGCCTCCCTTGAATTAAGTTAGTATTCTATCAGTCCCCCCAAAATAACCATTGTTATCGAAAGACAATGTAGATGTTGAACCAGTTTCAATCTTTTTCCTCTCCAACACTTGAACCTTCTAGGGCTATTTCCTTTATTTATAAAATGATTCATTCCGGACCTTTTCATTTTTACTAGAACTTCTGCCTAACTCCCAGTTGTTCAGATCTGATCTTGTAATCACATACCCAATATTGAGACTGGAACCTGAAGAATAAATATGTGTATTGTTGACTACCAGTACGAAGAGCATTTCTGGATATTTTCAGCAAAGGCAAACAAGAGGGAGAATCCTATCTTGACCAAAGCTGAGGGAGAAGACTTTAAAGGAGTAAGTGGGGTAAATTTGTTGGCTTGGAGGTCATTGTTTGATATAAGGCCTCTCTTCTTCACGATGGCCTTTAAAGCAGCCTGGAAGTTTCTTTTGTACAGGGGCTATGTATTACCATTACCTCGTGCATAATAAGCTCTGCGAGTATATACAGAACCAAAAAAAAATTAAAAAGAAAGAAAAGATGAGGGAGCAATTTTAGGTTAGTGGCAGAAAAACGCCTAGCTAAATGTGATATTTTAAGAAGTTTACTTGATAATAAAAATTTCTAAAGATTGAAGAGGGAGAAGATTAGAGATGGAGAGACTGTTCAGTAGACTATCGCAATAAGCTTTATGAAAAGTTTGTTACCTCACAAACCCCCTCTCCTAAATAGAGAAGGGAAGTCTAGCAAACATTCAATTTCTTGCACATTGCTTTCCCTAGCCATTCTGACCTTCTTTGTGCTTTTTCTTTTCTGAATGTCAATTGACTTGACAGCTTCCCCACACTTTATCACTTCCTTAGATACTGTCATATACAGTCAGTCACATCACCTAATTACCTCCATGTGTTAAATTTCTCTCTCCAATTAGCTCTGTGTGAACAAGGTCTATAATTTATTCTACTGTTTCATTTCTAATTTACTTATCACAGAGCTTTGTGCAGTGTAGACACGCAATTAACAGATGATCGTATCCTTAATATATGCCCATTAAGAGGAAGGGGAGTCAATTAGATTTGATCTCAAAGTCTGTCTATTGATTTCAATAGTAGTGCTCAAATTTTATTTCACAAAATACATATACCTAGAAAGATAAAGTTGGTGTTTCAAGTAAAAACATTATAATTAATTAATTACATTTGAGAAATCCTGGGATAAACAAATTAAAAAGTTTTCATTGCAATAGGATTTCTAAGAATCTTTAATTTGTGAATGTGGACCGTGACCTCTAAAAGGAGGTGGACAATCTGGGCATTTCGTCAAATGAGAAATATATTTGAGAAATTAACTTTAGCTCTGACTACTTATCAAAATCATGTGGGTTTCTGTTGTTCTACATAACAAATTACATAGGCTGGAGGTCGCCATCTATGCCTAGGTTACTTAGTACATGTGAATTTCATAATCAGAACACCACACATCCTCTTTCTAATGCTTCCTCTTCTCCACTGAACACAAAGTCCAAGACATGTGTTATTTATTGTCTTTCTTGAGCACATTTTATATCATTTAGTTTATTTTTATTTATGTATTCATTTGTTTATTGACCCTCAAATGCAAATAGTTGGGTCATTCTTCTCAGGTGATGCAATAATAAATTACCTTGGGTATGTATCCTTTGTAAATGTATATTTGTATGGATGTTTTTAAAATTCATATAGATGTTATTGTTCCATAAAGTGTATTCTGTATTTTATGTTTTTTCACTTGACAATATTTTCGAAATGGATATATGTTGGCCAATGTGCATTTATTTTATTCTAAATTCCCTGTAGGGGCCCTTAGTATTTACTAAGTAGCCATAAGTAAATATCCATTTCTGGTGTAAATTAATACAATGCCTTCAGCATCTCGCTTTAAAAACAAAAACAAAAACTAACATAATGAATAACATGAAGTATATTCACTTACGAATCTGTGCACGTATATCTCTGGGATTTACACCCTGATAAGGCATTGCTGGATCAGAATGTAGACACAGTGTATGAAGTCTCTCATTTTAATATTTTCACCAACGGTTGGCTCTATCCACCTTTTTAGACCTGTCTTGTGAGTTTGTGGTAATAGCTCACTATGTTTATATTTTTTTTGTCATACTGAGTTTGACTATGGGTAAGTGTACTTGAGTATACTTCTGCACCCACAGCAACAATGTCATAGATTTTTTATTGCTTTGTGTGGTTATTGTTTTCTTGTTTTATTTTTACAGCTTGGTAGTACATTTTTCTTATCTAGTAGCATTAGGAACTCTTTCCTTTTCAATTCTCCATTAGTCTTACTTAAATTTTATAGTGAAGAATGGCACTCAATAAATACTAAAATCAAATTCGAGAAAAAAGACGCTAAGTTGGTCACAAAATTCTGCTATAATTTTAATTGTAATGGAATAGAAATTATAGATTGATTTTAGAATAAATGACATCTTTTAGTCCTTTCATCAATGATATATAACTCAGATTTAGCTGTACTGCTGAATTATTTGCTTAGTATTAATGGTTTGTCTGTTTAGTCTGTTAATTTTTCTATTTTTACGGCAATACCACCTGCAAACAATGACATTTTTTTTCTTTTTTCCATAAATCTTTAAAGCTCTGCTTCTGCTTTTTCCCGTATAATGGTGGTAGCCAAGCCTTCCAATATTGTACTAAACCACAGCAGTGAAGACAGCCATTCTCTCTTTACCTCCATATTAGGGGAATGTACCTTACAATTCCCCCTAACTATTTTATTTGCTATAGAATTTGGGTAGATTATCCTTTATCAACTTAAAGAAGGTCCCATCTATGCTTATTACTTAGTTTTCTGTTTTTTTTTTTTATATTAAGTATGTCATGAACTCTCAGATTTTTTTACTACATCTAATTGATGTGCTCAGTGATATTTTTGTCTTTGATAGTCAATTGAATATAATACTAAATTGTCTTTATATTCTTAGGATGAACTACATTAAAATGAGAGGTATTAATTATTAATACACTATTAGGTTCCACTCATATTTTTATAGGAAAAACAAAGCACTCTGTAATTTTCAGTTCTTGGTTTATCCCTGCCAAGTTTTAAGATCAGCAGATTTTAAGATTGGCAAAATCTTACGATATTAAGAGAAGACGCATTATGTCTTCTCTACGCTCTTTGGGTCTGTCATGCCTTCCTGCTTTTCACTTGTGATATTATCATTGCCTGTATGTCCCATCTCTGACCATGTTGGTGAACTGAGTAACTTGCTCCTGTATGGTATAATTTAATAAATCTTTTTATACATTTCCTTGAACTCATGAAGCGTTAATTAGTTTGACTCAGTGTTCTTATAGCAATTTGAAAGTGCTAAGACATTTATATCAAAACACAATGCTATGATGTAAAAAAAAAGTTGTATCATGCTACTACAGAAGACTGGAAGCTCTCAAAGAGAGGGCTTGAATCTTACCATCTTTGACCAAATAAATAAGGGTATTGGAAGTTTTGTTACACGGAGAATTTCATATGGTAAGAAGCACTAGCAGTAAAGTTCATTGAGAGAGCTCCTACCCTAGCAGCACAATTCATTTTCAGGTGCCTGGACCCTAACCTGACCTTACCTACTTATACTCCCCGTCTGCTGATATGCTCCCTCCAAGACTTACTGTAACATAGCCTCTAGCAGGATACTGTGCCTTGGCAGAGTAGATATTATTTCCGTGTACTTTCGTAAAACTGCTCACCTCTTCCACAGCATAGAGAAATCTAATGATCTATCATTTATTTGCTTTTATAATTTATCCAGTTAGACTCTACAACTCGGAAAGGCAAGACAAGTATTTTCCTATCATAGGATCTAGCACATATTTTGTGTAAGGCAATTTAGAAAAGTTTTTTGTTGTTTTTTTTTTAGTTTATTTACATTATGGATATCTGTAGCTCTAAGCTTGAGCCAAGATAATCCATTTGTTTATGCAACAATTAGACGACGAACATGGAATAGTTCTCAATCTTTAGAGGATGAATTAAAGAAAACCTAGAAAAGCATTAAGTGAAGTTGCAGTCAAGGAAATGCATATATTGGGAAGAGGGAATGATCCCAATGGCTGCTAGATTGTTGTGTTCAATTAGAACATAGCTATGAAAATCTTGCACATATTTATAAGGAATCATAGGATGGCTGTGGATATCTTTCCTTGTACAGAGGAGAGCTGAAGGAATAAAATTTGCCTTTCGGACCTCTCATTTTCTTTTTGGTCTGGACCTCTCAGTTCTTTGAAGCCTTTGTTTTCTACAGTTGTTCTCCTCAGACAGGATCTTGTGTTATTCCTCCGAGCAACCCTTCTTCTGGCATCTGTGGATGATAATAGAGACATCTATTATCTATTAATAAAGATAACTGAAAGTAACAATACTTACATTTAGGATGCGAATCCAATGATGGCGGGTAACTCAAGTTGGGGCAACAGTGCCCCGAACACCAATTCCTTCAGCAAATGCCTAGGGGCCTTGAGACCCAGATGACACTTCTCTCAATAAAGGAGAGAAGAGTATACACACAAAGACACTTACAATTAACTCCACAATCCTGATAATGAGCTAGACGACCAGAGTTCAACTCCTGTCTCTCTCACTTGTTAGATGTGTAATTTAATCCCAGAAAATTCCTTAAAATGTCTCTGAACCTTATTTTTCTCATCCACAAAACTTGCCACAATTTAGGCAAACCTAGGGTGTCCTATGAGCACCCACCTTCTGGATATTTATGAATGTTCAAAAAAGTGTCTTTAATATATAAATATGGTTCTTTTTATAATTTTCCCCTCTTAGTTTTGGGTGCTTTAGAAGCTATGATTCCTGTTGCATGCATTCTTCAGTTCCCATCTTTTTTGAAAACTTCCCCATGATGACTTCTTGATTCTTCCCATGTAGAGTCACTCACTTTCTCCTCAGTTCTTCTATATCACTGTACATAACTTAGTTTCTGTTTCTTATCATTACAAGCCTCACATCATAACTACAGAGAGTATTCTTTAGTCCAAGTTATGGGGCTTTAATGTCAGACCACCCTAAGTTTAAACCTAGACTTAAATACTATTTACAAGACCATAGGCAAAGAATTTTTCAGCAGTTAGTTTAGATGAGATTCATGAGCTCCATTTTATAAATAAAGGAAATAAGTTTGGAGATGCCATCTCATTTAATCTTCCATATCAACTACATAGCCTAATTCCTGAGCTGGTCGATGCTCAATATATGTAGGAGACACAATTCTTTCTTTTTAGATAGTCCATTAAGACAGGGGGATTTTAAATCGCATGGCTCCCATAATACTAGGATTCGCTTAAAAATACTAGGACTGGAATAACTTTAAAAAAAAAAAAAAGAGTATATCATGTGAAAAAAATAAACAGGATACCATGTAATATATAAATGTGTGTTAACTAAGAAGAAAATAATAAAAACAGACATTAGTTTAATGATACAATTTCTGTCTTCTACAATCACCATAAAGAACAATAACTACCATGAAAACAATATATGCAAACACTATATGGCCAACTGAGTAACTTTGCAAAGAAACTTTGTATAGCAAATAAAACAGTACTGGAATTGAGGAAAATAAAAATATGTTGAAAACTACTTCCTGCAATATACGTTCTCCAATTATTTTTCTCCACAAAAACACAATAATACAAAAACATCTAAATCTAGCTTCACAATGTGATGCATTAAATTCTAATCCCAGGTATCATAAGCCATTGTTTTGTTCTCAAATGAAACCTGCATTTAAAACCTTTTACCCTCAATCCAATTAATTTTAAATTCAAGGGAAGATTCAGAAAAACAAAGAGCCACCATTCCAGGTTTTTAGTAATGTATAAGATTGTGAGACAAAAAAATTACAAATGTAAATTTATCCCAAGTAACTTAATCGGGTATATGTGTGAATATATATATAAATAGAAATATATGTGTGTGTGTGCGCATAAATATATTCTTTTCAATGTTGATATTCATGTTTAAGTTGTGCATTTATATAGCTTTTATAGTGATGCCCACTGTTACCTTATCTTTTTGACTGACAATGATGGGATTTCAGTCATGCTCAGCCTGTCCGACAGTGCCAGTGATGGGATTTTTTGAAATCTTATTACTGGTTGCACTGCCCTGATCTCAGATGGAACTTTCAATCAAAAAGGCAATCAGAAGGTTATACATTCGTGAGATTCCCTGCAAAGCCAGTGATCGCTTAATACAACTTGTTGGAAGGGTCTACTTGCCTCCAGTACTTATGTGGCTATAAAGAGTAATTGGCTACTTAGCTCTCAGCACCCGCTTCTCCGTCTCCAAAATACAGCATAGCCCAGCACTCTGTTGGGTCTCAGTGTGGAATCTGGCTGCTCCTAGGAGATTTCTAAGTCTCACGCAGAGTCTTGTCTTACTTTAAGCATCTGATTAAGCAAACTCTCTCCAAGACACATTTTGTTCTTGCTAAGCATTCTCACTTTACTGGTGATGCTAGTAAATCTAAGTTTTCTTTTATTTTATATACACACAAACACTTACCCACACGTTTTCCCAAAGCATTTTCACTGTAAAGTTCATATCCTAGAAATCACAATTCTGTGTGGCAAGGTTAACACTTGAATTTAATTTCTAACATCTTTTAATCATCCTATTATAAACTATTCTTAACCTTATAATGGTACTCTTAAAAGATTATTGCAAGGAATGGCCTCTTAGTACTCTATAGTATACATATATGGATGTTTAAGAGACATTTTTATAGTTGGATTTGATCAAAAAGTGAACAGGGTTGAGGCTAAATTGATCCCATGTGGTGTTCAATTACCCAGGATGCATCAGTTTCCCAGACAGGAACCTTGAATTGTGAAGTAGTTGGAGAGAGATAATTTTGTCTCACTTGTGTCCAACTCACTGATTCTTCCCAGAGAACCTTTAGGCAGGGATAAGTTTCAAGAATGGAAAAAGACTAATGCTTGGGACACAATAAAGACCTATAGACACATTAAAATCCCTATGGACTTAATAAGCCTTTTATTTGAAAAATAACCATATATGTATATGTAAAATGTATATCAGTATTGCTGCAACATAAAAAAATGCACAGAGACAAAAATAGTCACTTTAGTAAAGTTAAAAATGTATTATTTAAAGAGTTCAGCACGGAGTACTCAAATCCTAAAAGTTTGGGAACCTCATCGACCTCCTTTGGTTGAGAAAGTCCTGGCAAGTCTATTGCTAAAGTGAAAAGTACTTAACTCAAGTTGCGTGTGTGTGTTCCTCAGATCTTATATAAATTCAGAGTACTCTAAAAGTATGGTTCAGGGCTGGCCCTGTGGCTTAACGGTTAAGTGCGCGCACTCCGCTACTGGCGGCCAGGGTTCGGATTCCGGGCGCGCACCGTCGCACCGCTTCTCCGGCCATGCTGAGGCTGCATCCCACATACAGCAACTAGAAGGATGTGCAACTATGACATACAACTATCTACTGGGGCTTTGGGGAAAAAAGTAATATAGTTCAGCCCTAGTATGAACACGGTGTTATTTACTTGATTTCATATTACAAAACCTTAAATGGGCTTTTAAGCACAAAGTGCTAGCATGGTTATGGCAAACAAAATCAGCAAGAGATCCACCTTTTCATTCTCTCTTCCTGGGCAAGGTGAATTTTGAGGTAAGAGTTGGGCAACTGGTATACCAAACATCCTCTCCTGCCCACAGAAACCACCATATGAAGATTATCCTATTGATTGCCAAGATTGGAGAATATGGAATTTATATTCCTGAAAGATAGTGTAATTGTTGTAAGACGTGTATATGTCTGTGATCTATGGCACTTCACTGAGAAGTACACTAGAAATGAATATGGTGTGCAAGAGATAAGGAGAGAAACAACCTCACCTTGGTTTAGAATGTGTAAGATAGTCGAGATATTAGTATTGGTTACTGCTACGACTACCATTAATAATCTACATTCACCAAGTATTTGTTTTAGACACGGTGCAAAGTCTTGGTTTATTTTAAAGTCACTATCATTTTAGCCTCAAGAAAAAATGTTCAATAGCCACAGTGATAAGCAAAAAAGACAAACTATTCTCAGGCAATAGGAACCCAACAAGGACTCTGTTAAGTCAGCGGATAGTTGTAAATTCTAAGTGTAATGTTGAAACGTGTTGTTTCTGTCACAATGGAGGCAGCCTCCAGAAGTTTGTGTCTTCACTTTTCTAGCCAAAGTCATGCTCTTCTCAAGCAGCCTCAGGCCAATGACTGAGATGGCGGGGGAGATAGAGCTTAACTACTTTTGCCCAACAAGAGACTCCTCTAACAGGCTGTCTTTCACTTAGAACCCCCTATTTGGCTGGCAGAGGTTTGCCAGGTTGGTATTACAGTCTAAGGCTCTCTTCCCAAATCCTGCTCCCGGATCCCTTTACTTTCACAAGTTTTATATCTGCATCCCTGTCTGAAGGCTTTCCCTGCTCAATCCTGCTTCCTCTTTCTTTTATCTTTTACTCCAAACTCTGCTTCAGGACCTGATTGACACAGCTGGACTAGCCTTCACATACACCATGTTCCTTTAAAGTCCCTGTTGGTATCTTGCTGTGAGATCATTGCCAAGCCATTTCCTCTTTTTGGTTCTTTGTAATAAAAACTCTTGCAAATAAAAGTGATCCTTGGAATAATTTAGTTGAACCTCCTAGAATTTTAGTTAGAGTTGATGACTCTGTTAATAGGTCTTCATCTGATTGGAAAAAAAGAGTAATGACAACAAAGGTATTTATAAAAATATATTTCACAAAGTAGGAAACAATACAGGAGTTTCTCTGAATACAATACATGGAGTAAATAAACAATATTGCATTAAAGCAAAGTAGAAAATTAAAATGATCTGCATGTAGTACTTTAGTTTTATCATACATTTTCTACTCCTAAATGGCAGGTTTGCATTACAAATTGAATATGCTCATATCTTCTAGTGCTGTTCTCTTTCAGAGGCTAAGATGTTCTGTGCATCACCACGAAGATCAGGGAAAGAAGTGCTAAAAACAGAAGCAGTAAAATTATGTACAAATCAGTTCCTGCTCTAAAACAGTGGGGGAAACTTGAAACATGTGTATTGGGCAGGACATTATGCAGGTATCTAAAAGTCTAGAGTTTAAATATTCACATGAGTCAATATACTTTCAGATGTTTGTGCTTGTAGTAAAAACACCAAATACTAGGATTATGAACAAAATAGAAAACAGTCCAAAAGTTTCTCTGGGAAAATGCTGTTCCTGCCCTCACCAGTCACAATAACACTTTCTACTCTAAAGAGACTATTAGCTCCCCTTTTGATAATATTGCCTGCCATACTTATCTCATCAAAATGTACAGGTATTAAACATTCATTGTATATATATTTATATAAAACAATCTAAAGGATTATTAATGGATATAATTTAGTTTTTTGCCATATAGTCCCTTAATCTATAGATTACCAACCTTAATAAATAAAAGCATTAATGGACATCAATAAAATATTTATTTCGAGGATTAAACAAATTCACACGCTAGCAGTAAAACCATCTGTCTCTTATGTAGTCCACCGTGTGATAACAGTTTATCTTTGTGTCCTTGTGGAAGAAGATGAAGTGGAGGGAACGAGTAATCCTGCTTCCAGAAAACAAGCCTGTTTGAATGGGATTTCTCTCCTCCCACCACTGAGTTGGCAATCCCCACCCTGGAATGGATTACGAACATGTGAATATTTTAAGGCTCGACACAATATTTAAAGATACTCTTCAGTCTCTGATGAATGGGGCCAACAATTATGTACAATGTGTGGTCACTGTACTGTATAATCTAGGAGGCCTCCCAAAAACTCCAAAAAGTCAGAATGTACAGCAGACCAAGTATTGCTTTAGCATTTGTGGCGGGATCCTTATTTGTGAAGGGGAAAAAACCATTTGCATTTATAAAAATCCTTGCAGAAGACACATATCAGCAGCAAATTTCTTGCAGGTCCATTTTTCTAAGAAAGCACCTTTTAATTTTGATTTTTTCCTCTGTTTAACCATTTCTCTAAGGATTAGCCAGGATCCCAATCTTTGTCTATGGTGGTCAGGTAAATATCAAATATCCAAAGACTTCTAGACACTCCACATACTTTAATTCACACTCCACAAGATTTGTAACCTCCTAACATAAACTTTTTATTATTAACTTTTTGGTTCAACATTAAAATGTAGTTGAGTTTATAGATGATTGGTGCTAAACTTGCCTCTAAAACAAATAGCCACATTGGTTGTATCTAAGGGGAGTGACCCTAGAATATTACAGAATGCTCAGTTTCATTGATTTATTTATAATCCACTGTCAAGTTTCTTTATCACTTTCACCAACAGAGTAGAGTTCACCCAGTCTCTTAAAGCGAGGACCCCAGTCACTGAGGTAGTCAAAATTCTGGTCTGAGTCTGAAGTGGTAGACTCCAAGGAGCTGAGGGATCCAGCCACAGACCCTCGGCCTTCATAGCCATAAATCTGAATGGAGTCATATGGTGGGGCTGTGGGGTCATTATCTGCCTCATGTAGCCGCACATTTATAAATTCATCGACATCAACACCATTCGGAACTGGAGCAAGCCCTTGCCTTGGCATAAACTGTAAATCTGGTTTAATATCTTTACGGGGTAAAAATCCATTAATTCCATCTGGGTTTTGTAAAGTTGCAATGTCAAAAGCCTCTGTGTCTTCCTCCCCTCCTCCTTCGTCATCATAGCGAATGATGTTTTCCCGCACATCTTCATCATCTTTGATAATTAACGGCTCATTTTTATGTCGCCGCAGAGTTACAAACAGCACCACGATGACTACAGGAAAAATATGAAATAACAATTAGCCAAACTCGCATATAATTTCACAAGCAACACACTATGTATGTTAAGAGAGAAGGGCATTATTTAAAAACTTATGAGCATACAGCTTTAATAACATTCACTTGGGAATTAACTTAAACACGTTTCTGAAGGATGAGCATAGAATTTTGAGTGAATACTATTCTAGGTTTCTTCTGTTTGCTACATGGTGATGAAGCTGGGTTAAAAGAATAAGTTTGCATCTATTCATGGTGAACACTGCATTTAATACTGTTATGAGCTCTAGAGAGAAAGGCTTAAAATGGAAAACACACAGATAGCATAACTAACTTGCTGTGTATCTTGGGCATGTCATTTAATATCCTTTGATTCCATGCCCCTCTTCTATAAAGAAAAAGGAAGAGAGTAAATCATATCCAGTATATTTTGTGTTTATCCGTTCTTTAAGATTCCAATCAAATACTGTTCATTCACAGATGAAGTGATATAACAAGATGAATGTCAAATTTGCTTGGGCAACTTCTTGTCTTGTATGAAGGCTGGAACCCCTCTATCTGGGAAGGTAGGCCTAAAGGTGGGGCCTAAAGGGAGAAGAACACAAACCCAACTAGCCAGATCAGCCAAACCAAACTTGAGCTAATGGGTTAAAATATGTCAGGAAATGATGTTCAATCCACGGCACCAGGTGAGCGGGACAGATGTAACTGGGAAGTTAGTAGCTGACATGACCTTTACTTAAGGTCAGGATAAGAAATCATTTTTCTTTTGTATATCTTCCTACTGTCTAATCTCATTTTTATAATTGGATTTTTTAATGGAAAAGTTACAAAAACTCTTCCTTAATTTTCAATCTTCACTTTGATTTTAAGATCAAGAAAAATATCTAAGGAAAACAATATAATTTTGATGAAAATATGCTTTTTGTCTGCTTGTTTGTTTTTGTTTTTTTGTATCTCATCAAACTTTGTGATTGGATGGACTCAGCAACCTATTCTATACATTGTTTCTATAAAAGAATATTTTGGACATATGAGAGCCCCCTATGGAAGTAAAATGATGTTATCAGAAGATCTGGAGGCCTTATATAATAGATGCTTTTGTAACCACATAAAGGCCCATCCCTACTTCCACCACCGTTATGCTCAGTCTATCTTTTCACTGGAGACGGGATTGAAAAAGGCACTGAATAGTCCTCTCCAATTGGACATTTACGATCACAATTTTTTTTTTTCTTTACTTCCTCTTAGTTACTTCAAAGCTTGGAGAAGTGCAGACAAGTTCTTTTTCCTCAAAAGAATGTTGATACCTGGCTGGGTTAGGTTTGCTGTCCTTATATACAGTCATTTATGAACCAGAAAAATGGTGACCATTATGCCATGAAGGAAATACGTACCTAGCAGCAAAATGATGCATGCTAATATGGCAATTAAGGCGCCCATACTGAGTCCAATTGGAAGTACATAAGCTTCAACATTACAAGACTGGACAACACCATCACTGCTACAGCCACACACCCGGATGGTCAGGGTGCTGGTGCTGCTTAGAGGAGGATTCCCACTATCACTTATTACGATTGGTAAAAGGTAGACTTCTTGCTTCTGGCGGTTGAATCCGTTATGCTTTGCCAAAATGCTGAGAGAATTATCTGGAAAAAGTGAAAATTACAATAGTTTGCATCATTTCAAAATGCTTGCCCAAACAACACTTGTTTTTCTAGTTCATAAATCCTCTGCAAGCCTCAAGACAATACCAACTCTGCTGGACCACTCAGGCTCTGCCCGCCTCCCCTCTTCTCACTTTCCCGGTTAGCATGGACCCAAACATCTATACCCTAACAGGTTCGATGAATGGGGCCACATGATAAATTAATAGAGTTTTATAGTCGTCTTATAAATGCAAAAGATTTCCTTTATAAAAATAATCTTCAAGTGTCCTTTCAGAAGACACAAATTACCCCAAGTCCCCATCAATAAGTTTAATTTTCTCTGATTTATCCTGATAATGCAAAATTGACTAGACAGAATTTCACCACATTTGAAAGGAATGTTTGAGAAACTCTGTATTAAAAGATAGATTATATGACAATATGGCATACAAAACAATTCACTTTTTAGACTCTCACAGGTACCTAAAAAGAGTCATTCATGCCCTAGAGCATTTATACCAAGATACAACAAAAGTCCCATTTACTGCCAATTGGAGGAGATATGCCATATATTTTAAAATTATGTAAACAAGAGCTGTAGTGGTTACACAAACAAGAATAAAATGAGAAGTCATAGGAGCAGGTGTTCCATATTGCACATGTCAATTAGTTATATGGAGATATGTATTAGTTACCTGAAGCAACGCTTAAGGACATTTAAGCAATATTTAAGGGCATACCTCAATTCAAAGTTAAACTGGTCAGTGAGAAGTGATTGGTCTCACGTTACCCCTATGGTTCTCAAAATTTCACTCCCAAAACGATTTTTTTTTGTTGTCATTCATCCCTATCACACAAACTATAGTCATACTGTATATATTAGTTACTAATCTATTTTCTCATTTTGATTAATGAAAGACACATATCTACTCAACATGGGAACACTGATTATCTCACACTGATATTCCAGCCAAAAGCAAATAAACGTAATTTTGATTAATGTGTACAGTGTTATTTGGGCAAAATGATTATTTCAGTTGGGAGTTTTTCAAATATTGGCAAGTTTGCAGACCCCAGAACACATGTCTACCTCATTGTTGCATATTAAGATGGGAATTCCAAACCATTGCAGTTCAAGTCCTGGTCATCAGTGTTCTGTTGGTTTCCAGAATACTCAAAGACATGAAGAGATATTCCACTCAAATGACTTCAGTAAATATGTTAAATCTTCTATACCATATGGTGCTATACTAGGAGTTTCAAAAAATGACAGCTATTCCCTAGAATAGATGTATAACTTATATTTATTTTTGCTTTGTTTAAGAGATAAGTGGGCCTATAATGCCTTACTAGTAAGCAATCAAACAGAAAAAAACACTCTGAGTTAACAATTTTTTCCTAAATTTCTTCTGGTTGGGCCTCATTATTCAGTAATCTGAAGAGTGAAAAGAAGTCTCTAATGGATTTAAGCAGTGATATACCAAATGACCCAGTAATCTTTATTTCTATGACCTAGAAGGAAATATCACTAAGCTAAAAGCCGGAGAACATTATCTCAAAACAGTTACAGAATATATAGCTGTGTTATATTTTCAGCAAGGGTGTGACAAGTTTGAGTACAGTTAATTGGTGCAAGGAACATTTGCGGATGATTTCATATACCATAGTTCAAAACAGAAGATGGGAATTGTTCTTCAAGATGCAATTAATAAAATCACAATGAGGCTTTTGTCTTTTTGTGGTTGAAATTATTTATATGAGAAACTATCTTTGCATATTCTCTCTTTAAAACAATCTGTAATAATAATTTAGGAACTGCAGCAGGAATATTACTGGTTGCAGATCAAAGCTGCCTCCTTTATTACTTAGAAAAGCACTAGTGGGTCTAACACTAAATTCATACTCGTCTTTTTTACTACTCCTGGCATCTGCATATGTTGTTCCTCTTCTATATATAGAATATTATGGACTGAGTAAAAGAAGTCTATGAGTAATTTTTGCTAAATTTTACGTGCTACCTCCAGGCAAAGTCAATTCCCCATTTGCCTACTCATTTTATTTTTTACCATTTTTTGATTAGTGTTGGCATTTATGAATGATTTCTTTGAGTTGTTTTATTGGGCCAAATGAACCTGTCATTGTTGTACCCATTAAAAAACCCACTAAATATCAGCAATTTAACACAGTTCAAATTCATGTATTTGAAATACATTTTTTTAATCTACATGTTGCAAATATCTTCTATGAAGCTGTGGTTTGTTTCCTTAAAACGTACGGTGCCTTTACATTTTATTAAAATTTTAATTTTAATATTGTCAATTTTGTCAATCTCTTTTATGATTAGTGTTTTTAACCTGACCTTAAAGATTATTAATTATATAAACTTTTCATAACGTTACTTTTTACATTTAGGCAAGTATATGGAATCGATTTTTTTCTGCACTGGTTATTGATTTTCCCAAGGTTAATTACAGAGTAACTTATCCCTTACCCACTTATCTTCAATGCTCAGTCTCTCACAAATCAAATTTTTGTGCTTCTCCATCCTTTTAGGGGCTCTCTAGTATGTTCCAATGCTCTATTTTTCTCATAGTGCATCAATACATGCTTTTCATGTATAAAACTTTATAATAAATCTTGATGTTTGTTAGGTTATTTACCTCTATTGTGTTCTTCTTGAACTATATCTTGGCTATTCTTTCCCATTTGCTAATCCCTAACAAATATAGAATCATATTATCAAGTTCTATGAAAATTCCTATAAGAACTTTAGCAGAAATTATATTAAAATATAAATCAATTTTGAGAGAATTGACATCTTTATGACCTTTAGTCTTCTATAACAAGATTATAGTTTTTTTATCTTCTTTAACATATGTCAATAAAATGTTTTTATTTTGGTTTCAAGAGATTTTCCTGTTTTGTTAGATTTATTATTAGTAGTGTCTATATTTTGTTGCTTTAGTAAATATTACCTTCTTAAAATTATATTTTCATCTCGTTGTTTCTGGTGTATAAAATGCAATTGTTTTATCCATCAATTTTAATTCTAGTAATCTTCTAAAATGTTTTCTTTGCTTATAAAAATACACCTTATCACAGAGTTCCATTTTGGCATGATCACATGAGGAGCTCCACAGAATTGCTCCCCCATGGAACTGGTGAAAATTATAAAAGGAAAACCATTTAACGTCTCTGGAAACAGTCCTGGAGGTAAACAGCAAATGAAGAAACACTTATTCAGGAAAATCTATTAGAGCTTGGTATGAATGGTGAGACTGCGGTGTGTGAGCCAGAATCCACTCTATCCATCCCTTCTCCTGGCTCTGTGAGATGGAAACTCCACTCCAAACTGGTTCAGCCAAGAAGGCAAGGCTCCCTCTCCCCACAGCTAGCAGTTAGAGGGCTATCTTACCAGGATAGGCAGGGTGTCAGCAGTTCTTATTCTGCTCCTAGCTATCTATTGCTGAAACTAAATTTGGGGTCAGTGTGGCCAAGAGGTGGGGTTCCTTTCTTCTTCACAATCCCTCCTTTGCAATAGAGGCTTTACCTGCGCATGGCTCCACTGGGAATATAGGACCTCAATTGCCCTTGCCCTGGCCTATAAGGCAGTGGTTCCACACTGGGAGGGGCAAGCCAAGAAGACTTGAGGTCCTCCAGCACCATGAGCTCAGCTCCTAAAGTAGAGGTGTGGAGTAAGTTTTTCTCTTAAAGAAGTGGAATGGTTTCAGTTTTCACCAACTGAACACCTAACGGATTCATTAGAAGCTTGTTAAGCACATTTAGAAATCCTACTACAGACTAGAGATTCGTATTTCTTCCCATGTGACTTACACAGTCTAGTCCCTGCCTAGTACTCCAGATTCATGTCCTGCCATTCTTCTCTCTCTCTATGTTCTAGCCATCCTGGCCTTTTCTGAACCAAGGATCTTCTCTCCTCTGGGCTTTCATATGTGCTCTTTCTTCTCCCTGATAATGTCTCTACTCTTCCTTAGACCTAATTTGAATTGTTAATATTTATGCATTCTTTATGTCTATGCTTAAATGTCACTTCTTTGTTAATAATTTCCTTTACTAGTTGTCCCCAATCTCCCCAAATAAATTAGTTAGGTAATTTTATAAAAACCTTTATATTTTCATCACTGCACTTATTACAAAGCAATGATATAGTAATGGGGATATGATACACAGTGGGGACACAGAAATAAACTAGGAAACGTCCCAGTAACAAATAACCAATTTAAGATGCATAATGAGTACTCGGCAAATGTTTGCTGAATAAATGAATGACTAAGTCATTATTAGTCATATTTTGTGGGGCTCATATTTATTTCCATTCATATTTTTTTGTCACAGGGGATTAAATGTGGTTCAAAATAAGTCAGTGAGAAAGTTCAATTTCAGGCTATTGGAGAGGATATATAGCCTGAGGTTCCATATGGAAATTTAAGAAAAATATTGATAGTTTACAATTCTTTCTGTAGGCATGCCTCATATCATGTAACATGAGAATTAAACTGAGGATGCTTAGATTCAAATAGAGAAGGCTCAGAGAGGAAGAAAATTGCTCCAAAATATCTGAAATACCATCATGTTAAAGAGGTGCATGCTGGAATTCTCTTTTAGTGAGCTAAAATTGGAGGCTTTAGTCCCACATTCAGCGAAGGGGCACATAGTCTGAATAGGTATCTCTTACGGTTAGTCTAGGAGGAATTTCTTCTTTGATTATTGATATTCGTTCAGTCTTTAAATTATTTGGAACTGGAAAGCAAAGGACTTTCTTTCATACAACATCAATATCCTTATAAGAAAAATTTCCTTTAGTAAGTAAGCCAGTGTGGGAGATCAAAATTGGCCACCACAAAATATATCTCTTTACCTTGATTATTTTCTCTGACTGACATTTGACCTCCCCCACTAACTGCCTAAAGGAATTTAACTCTGGGTATATACAGACTGGCAGGGTCCTTGCTAAGCCCATTCTTTTCAAAGTTCTGTTTACCAAATATTTACATTTGTGAAGGTATCTCCCTCTGTGTCCTGGGAAGAGGGGGGATGACTTTATCTCTGGAAACTCTTATCTGGATGGAAGAAGAGAACTTAAATCTACATACTCTTGATTACTATAATTTCTGTCTCTCCGGCCACATTCTCTATAGGTGGCCCTGCAAAGAATTGTCTGACAAACATTTACATTTTGCTCTCCATGTGAATTGTCTTCTTCCCCTCTGAAATCCCAAACCCCCCACCCCCAACATCCTCCTTTGTCTTTAGATAAAGATGGTATTTAAGAGTATCGCCACTATTGTGTTGAGAAACTCAGTTTTCCAGGTTTCTCCCATGTATACGTGGTATTAAACTTGGTATTATTTTCTCCTGCTAACCTGTCTTTTAAGTATTTGGCCAGCCATAAAGACCTCAAGGGAAAGGGCAGAGGGGGATTCTCTCTCTTTCCCGACACCAGTAAGTGTTTATTATACACTGAATGTTTGTGTCTTTCCATCCAAATTCAAACATTGAAGCCCTAACCCTCAGTGTGGCTGTATTTGGAGATAGAGTCTCTAAGGAAGTAATTAAGGTTAAGCGAGGTAATAGGGTAGAGCCCTCATCCTATAGAATTAATGTTCTTATAAGAAGAGACACCAGAGAGCTCTCTCTTTTTCCAGGCATGCATGAACAAGGAAGGGGTCTGTGAGCACACAGCAATATGGTGGCCACCTATAAGTGGCCAACAGAAGAGGCTTCAGAATGAAACATAGCTTGCCTGAACTTTGATCTTGGACTTCCTAACCTCCATAACAGTGAGAAATACATTTTTATTGGTTAAGCCACCAGTCAGTGGTATTTTGTTACAGCAGCCTGAGCAGATTAAGATAGTACTATAGTCACTAATTAATTCTATGTGCATACTCCATGAAAAATATAAAGTCTGTCTAAAGAAATAGACTGTGACTACTTGGATAATTCTTTAACTTTATTCACATAATTTTTCCACAATCCTAACTAACTAATTTCCTTCCCTCCTTTCTTCTTTCCTCCCTCCTTCCCTCTCTTCCTTCTTTCTTTCCATCTTTCCTTCCTTCCTTCCATTTATTTCCTTTGTATTTTTAATAGAACAAAATTGGTCATTATTATTGTTGTTGTTATTTAAACATCCCTGTTCTTTCCACATTTTCCTTTTTTTTCCAGATAAAATAAAACAGGCAAATAAAAATTCTCTATTGTTTCAGTGTAGTTCATCTGTTATTGTTGCCCTGATGCAGAAATTTTACTTTGGTCTAGGTCCCATTTATTTGAAATCATGGAGCTATGGCTTTTGTTTATCCTTTTAGATGCAAACAAAAGCAACAAGAAGCCAGAGTTAATGAAGGCACTCACCAGACAAATATTTATGACAAAAGCAATAGATGAAGAGAAGATCAGTAGATATTATGCCTTTTTGAGAAATGTCTCCTGGCATTTGACTTGCAAATATAATTCAAATTTTCTTGGTCAAGTCAAATGGAATGAAAATGGCAAGAAGGTCAAAACAAAGGGAAAATGGCACTCTGTTCAGAAGTATGGACAAGAGATTTAATTAAGTTCTTATCATTGTGTTCTGTCTGCTGTTTATTTCTAAAAACCTAGCAAAGCAATAAAAATGCCAAATCCATGAGCTTTCAGCATATTAGGTACATATATATACAGTTTCCAATATTTAGTATTATGAAGCAAAGATCATAACATCTACATTTCATTTATATATTTTTACTGTAAACACTAAGTCTTGCTAGAAACAATCAGATTGTAATGAATTAATAAAAGCTAAGACTCTGTGAAGCCAGTCTCCTCCAGTACCATTATAAATTCCTACATAATTCATTGAAAGTGTATCAACATACTAAATCTACATAAGCAACTAGATATTTTGAGCCACCTAATTAGATCATTTGTCACTCTTTCCCCCTTTTTCCTCATTAGATTGTCCACCATGCCACCTGATGTCAATAATCTCAATGTTTATCTGAGTGTTGACTCATTACCACATTTCCTGATATTTAATAATAAAGTATACCTAGCCGTAAAATATTAACCAAGGTTTACTTTGGCTTTAGAAAAAAACATCATTGTAAAATTTTTTCAAGTTCCTAGACTAACACCAAACAAAGTTTAGTCAATAATTTACATGTATGCATAGAATGAATTAGCACTTTTTAACAGAAAAACTTACTGCACTATAACCATGCAGCACTACAGTTCTATTAATATCTGCATGGTTGTCATTTTGCAGAGGAAATGTACAGATGGTGGGCTGTGCTTTTCACTTTACAAAACTTAGGACTCATCAAGTAACCTATGAAACTTAAGCATCTTCTAAAATCCTTTGAGAAGCTACACATACTATTCTTAAATGTTATGAAAGGAAATTTTTTTAGATCATATGAAGATGGTGTTCACTGTAGTGGTCTGAATGGTAACCTACAAAAAGACATATCCACATCCTTTTCCTTGGAACCTGTGAATGTTGCCTTACTAGGAAAAGGGTCTTTGCAGATATAATTAAATTAAGAATCTTGAGATGAGGAGTTCATCTGGGATTACCTGATGGGCCCCAAGTCCTGTAGCATGTGTCCTTATAAGAGTGAGGCAGAGGGAGATTTGACACAGAGTAAAAGAAGAAGTAATGTGAGCACAGAGGCAGACATTGGCATGATGTGACCACAAGCCACGAAATGCCTACAGCCAACAGAAGCTGGGAGTGATAAAGAATGAATTCTCCTCTAGAGCCTTGGGAGAGAGTGTAACCCTGACAACACCTTGATTTCAGACTTCTGGCCTCCAGAACTGTGAGAGAATAAATATCTGTTGTTTTGAGCCTCGCAGTTTGTGGTATTTTGTTATGGCAGCCCTATGAAACTAATAATCAGTAAATCTGGTTAATATTATTTGCAGAGGCAGGGAAATTTTATTCCCATTTTACACATGAGGAACAGGGTTTTTGAAAGATAAACTGACTTGCTCAAGGTTTCTCAGCTGGCAGCTAAGAATTACAACCAAGTCCAATGTATTTTCTACACTCGCTCTGTCGTCTTAACCAAAGTCACCTCAGAAAACAGGGGAAAATGGGCTCTAAGAAGGTTATATTGAAACTCAAGGGTAAGATTAAAAAGAGAAAGTGTGAGGAGGGAGAGTTTTCCATGCCATGAGGTCTTTTTTTTTTTTTTTTTTTGTGAGGAGATCAGCCCTGTGCTAACATCCGCCAATCCTCCTCTTTTTTTTTTTTTGCTGAGGAAGATGGCCCTGGGCTAACATCTGTGCCCATCTTCCTCCACTTTATATGGGACGCCGCCACAGCATGGCTTGCCAAGCAGCGCGTCGGTGCGCGCCCGGGATCCGAACCAGCGAACCCCGGGCCGCCGCAGCGGAGCGCGTGCACTTAACCACTTGCGCCACCCGGCCGGCCCCGCCATGAGGTCTTTATCAGAGAAGAGGAAAAACTAAGTGATTGAGGCCACTGGTAGATGTAAATATGTTATTTTAGAGGGATCAAAAGATATACAATACAACACACTACAGATCTAAATCCCATATCTTGAGAGTCAACATAGCATAGCATAGCATAGCATAACCATTAATTAATTACCAAAAAGTGATCATTTTTGGTGCCAGAGAGGAATGTAAGTAAAACAGAGTCCAATTTCCATGCTAGAAACATTCACACTGCCCAAGGTTTTCTGAGTTTGATTATTTTTCCCCCATGCTTAATTTACATGCTTGTTCATCCTCAAAATGCTCTATGTACCTTATACAGATCCCTTAATGCTCAGAGGAAAGAGAAATTTATCGCACCCAGGCACTGGGGAATGAGGGATGAAGACTAATATTACCTTCATTTTATCTGAGAAATACCAGCATGAACTAACCCATGAAAGTAAAAACTATACCAAGAGCCAATTTCTATTTTGTTTTAATGGAAAATTTAAAGCTTTTATGAATATCAATTGCTCTGGAAAGAATATTTCTATCTATTTTGGATTTTTGCAGAAGTGAAAAATACATCATTTTTTTGAAGTGTGCAAGCTACTTAGGGAAAAAAAAAAAACAAATAAACACCAAAGCCCTTAGTGGAATTTCTTGTGAAAATTTCAGAAAATAACTTAATAGTGGTTAAAAATCCAAACACTGGAAAGCTAGTCAGGAGAGTGACTTTTCCACCACTTCTCTATTGATTGAATAGATATCTCTAAATATTTCAGAAACTAGAAGTCAGAGATTAATTCATTTTGCACTGGCGCTGATAAATTTGTGCTCATTAACACACTTGATGTATAGGGTAGTTGGACCAGAGAATAAGACTGTTTTAAAAGAGCAATTTAAGTGAAGTATACATTGGGTACAAGATATTGAAATCATAAATATAGTGAATGGGGAGCTGAGGAGATGAAAGAAAGTACCAAAAGTAATTTGTTATCTAAATAACCTGCTTTGATTTGAAGGAGGTCTAGTACCCTTGGAAATCATCGCTTTGTTAGACACTATTATCTTCCTGAAGATTTTGAATTTGCACATATAAAAATAAGACATAAAGTGAAAGCCACCAGAAATGGTACAAATCCACTTTCTCTTGCCATCACCCATGCTCCATCTTAACTTTTTTCAAATCCACACTGACGCATTCAGTTAATTCTGCCCTCAGTTATTCAGAACCTGTTGTCCACAAGACATCACTGTCAGAGGAAAGTCTTCCTTGGCACACATCACACAGCATGCTGCAATATAGTCAGGAATGATGATTTTCTGTCTCACCCACTGAAAGATTCTTGGATTCAGAGATTCTGTCTTCTTTAGTGAATGCATCCTATTGTCTGTCATATGTGTCACCGTATAGAAGTCTCCATGGTAAGATTTCAATTAATCCTTGTTGTGCGAACAAATGGATGGCTAGGTCAGTGTAGATATGATTACTGATCTCAAGGAGCTTCTGACCCAGAAGGAGAGAGAAAATAGCGTAGAACTAGCCAAAATATCAGTCAGCTGATTGTCCATTCTCTAATTGTGAGCCTTGTCCTTCTGTCTCTGCTCAGAAGACAGAAAAAGAAGGTTCACTATGGGACCTGTGATCCACCATCTCAGCTGTACCTGGCTTTAATTCTCTATCATCATAGGTACAGTCGAGAGAAGGCCTTAAGGAAGGAGTGGCATGTGGGCTGGGTTTAGAGGAAAGGATTGGTTTGTTAAAGGAGGGAAAATATGGAGAATGACATTTCCTTTTCTCCCTGCACCTCTCACGATTCTGTTCTATAGTATTCTGTCCTCAGCTATTTTCTTTAACTTCTTTATGATCTGTTTGAATCTGATTCACTTATCTTATTTCAAGTACCACACAATATTTCTTTCTAAAATTTTAGACTCGTGCCTCCTCCACTTACCTATTTGGCATATCTACCTGGATGTTGAATACCACAAATTCAATCTTTCAATAATGGAACTAATAATATTTAATGCCTATTCTTACCCATTTCCAAAAATCTCTTTCTTGGTTCCATTTCTTGCATCATCTCTGTGGCTATGTGATTTTATACATCTCTCCCCTTGCATCCAATAACCTCACATCTTCCTTTTCCATGTAAGGAAGTTCTAACATCCTTCGATAGTTAGTTGAATATTTACTACTTCCTTTATGAAGGAGGCAATAGGAACAAACAGCTGAAAGATTCCAGAGTGTCTAATTCAGAGATGTAATGGAGACTTGTTTACAAAGTAAATATAATGGTTTTAATTGGTTTGTTGAATAAATACATACTAGACATCAGTGAATATGAGTGAGTCAGTGTGTAAAAAGAGACTCAAAATGCAAAGTAATACCTTGAGAAGTCCAAGATATATCTAACACTACACAAATAGAATGCAATGAGAGAAGCATACACCACTAATCTTATGTTCATTACATTAATTTTAAAAACAAAGTGCCTAATATATACTTGGCTCTGATATATCTGGTCCATCTTGACATTCCAAATTTTAAGCCCATTTAATTATCACTTGCATCTGAACAAACAGTCACACAAACAGAAGCCAACTGTAAAATTCAGGCAGTAATTCAGATACAAATATCTGAGCACGTTAAAAATGCATATTCTTGGATTTTACCCTAAATCAGCTGAATAAAAATTTCTGGGGCTAGGCCCTGGACATCTGCATTTCAAACAAATTTTGTTTGCCTCAAAATCTTCTAGGATGGCTGAGAGCCATTCTACTCTATTCCATTTCTTCCCTTAGGTGTTAGCAGTGGTTAATGGCTTGGCCCAAGCCCTAAGAGGCTCCACTGGGGAAGCTATTATTGCTCTAGGTTCTGTAATCCAGCAGGGGTAGCAGCTGATAGCAATTTTCCTGCATAATTCCTTCTTTTCTGGTTTAGCGGTAAAACAGCGGCTAAAAAATGAGGGAAATGATGCAGGAAAAGTGGTATCCTACAGTGAGCCGAAGTCCAGTGTTTGTCCTTGAATCATTTTAAAGTTTAATATGTTATATTAAAACAGCTTGGCTAAACACATATCTTTGGGCAGAAGTCTTAATACACAGTGAAAGCAAGAGGATGGAAGGCAGTTATGTAGATAAAATTATCATTCAAGCAGTGGTCACATTATCATTCCTCCCAGGTTGCTGAGAATGGCACGTGCTTTTGAATCTTAAAATCCACATTCTTTATAGTATTGGAAATAGTACTGTTTTGATCATACATAAATGACTTTACATTAAAGGTCAAACTGATTTGCTTTTCCCCAGATTCACCCACATATTAACAGGTTAAAATACAGATGGAGAGAGCAGAAATAAAATGATAGAAGAAAAAGATACCTGTGTAGGTCACCCTCATGATTGAAATAGAAATCACATCAAATTCATTCGAACTCTTTTTATTGAAAATGTAATCTGATAAAATTCCCTATTGTTATACACTATAGAGAAATCTGAATACATTTTGAAGTCACGCATGATTTCATTTTAATACTTTCTTTTAAAATAAAAGGCATTTTTTCTGATGAGTCTTTTCAAATATTCTCAAGATGATATTTGATTTTCCAAGCTTGCCATCCCCCGTTGACAAAGGATGTGTGGTATTTCCTGACACTGGGCAGTGATAATGATCCCTACCATCAGACTCTCCATCTTTTGTAATTATAAAATGTCTACTTAACAAAAAAAGAGAAGTTTAGAGGAATTTGTTCTGTTTTCAACATTCTAATTCCTGCATAGCTTATGTGAGGTGTAATTTCTTTAGGATGTATATTTCAGAATGCTTCTGAATATCATATTAGACAGTGTTTAGGCTTATGGAATCATTCCTAATTGGGTTTGCATCCCAGTTTCATTACTTACCGGGTTGCATTTTTAAATAATTTCCCCAAAGTCATAACAGGGACTCATTGTGTCCAAATTACTAACTAAGGGTCAGAAGGTTTTTGAAGAGTAAATGTGTTTTTCCACCTAAGTGTATTTTCAGGGTCTGTCATGTGCAAAGCGTTTAATAAAACTTAAAATAACAGTGGTTATTATTAATGTATGTAAGGTTATCGGTTACTTTAGCTTTGAAATAAAGCAAAGAGCTGCAATCTTTTAAGAATATTTGGATTTCATGCTTTCATACTTTACAATGAATTTCTATTTGAAAGCCTCAAGGTTGAAATATAAAGTAAATTATAAAGTAAAATACACAGAAAAGAACTAAGAAAATATATTTTGAGAAGTAGAGTAAAACTTTTCAAGATGTGCATTGAGGAAGAGTTTCCAGAACGGGAACTATGAGGTTCTTACAGTATCCAGATGCAATATAAAGTGGTTTCCAAGGAAATATTCCACCTAAATTGGTATAAATCTATCAGTCAATAATTTTGGTAATCCAGATCTTGATTTAAAACTTTATCTTAATCAAAGGCAAGCCCACATTGACTCACACTTTCCTGCATCATCTAAGAAAAAGCAAGAACCAATAGGAAAATGCTACAGTTCTGCACCAGGTTCAGAAACTCTCCTTAGATGATGCTTCCCATAGAGAAGGCTGTCTGATGAATGTTTATATCTTCACATCTCCGGTGTCTAGTATTAGATTGTGAACCCTGTTAATGATGTTAAGTTGCTTAGTTTTTCTCTTTTATCTCTAAGTTTAAGCCTTTTTAGCTCAAGGTCATTAGTGTCATTTGACAGACTTCTATCTCTTCATTTTTGTCTTAAGGCCTCTTCTTCCTTCCTTACAGAATTTTCATGTGTGTGTACTGACTGGGAACAGAAATATCCCAACAAGTATAGGGAAATTTTAAGTGTTCTCTAGGCAACTTAATCCACGTCATTTTAGGAAGCATTTCATTCATTGGCAGAGAGCTCACTTCTTTCAAAATGGTCTGGTTTATGTCAATTCTTCTTTCTCCAATTGTGAATCAAGATTGTTCTAAGAAGAATATACAACATTCCTCCCTTCCAAATTGAATGATACTTATTTTAAATATTTATTTGATGCATGCTTCTAGCCTTGCATTGCTATCTTTTTGTTATTGTACTAAATATTTTATTGAACAACTATGACAAGTAAACTCATTCATACAATAAATTTATTCTTTCTTACCAAGGAATATATAAAACTCACTGGGTTTGCCCTTTTTTGTCCTTGGAAGAAATTTAGGACACACTCTACAACTTTGTTAATGAGTTTTAATGACAAGAGACATCTAATTTTAATATTTAAAAGGTACAATTCAATGTAATGTGAAAACTCTCAACTCCAGCAAAGCCCAAGCGGAGGATGACAGACTCACTGAGCTGAACAGACAGAGATGGGGGTTTGGTAATGGTGAGATGGCTGGAATTTGCAGGAATTAGTACCAGAGAGGAGGACTGTATGCAGAAAAAGAGTTTGAGAAATATGATTGAGGTTCTTCTTGATTCTTTGGTTGAATATCAAGCTACATATGCATAGGGTGAGACCACAAGAGAACTGGAAAGAACAACTATTGGAGATAGAACAACTACTATGGAACTGTAAGCCAAACAACTACTGTTTAACTATCACAGGGTTTGGAAATACTTGACTGCTGACCATTCAGAGTGGAGGGACCTCATTATGAATACTTAAGTCACTCAGTAGAAAAGCAGAATGGACACACCATAAGAGTAGGGCTAAACTAATCCTATGATAATGACTGCTCTAGGTATACCCTAAATTTATTTTAAAAACTAAGCCTCAAGTAGATCAAGCTGGTCTGAAATTCAATAAATTGCTGCCAAACAAAACTCAAGATATATGAATAGCCCTGGTGTTCAGTACTCAAACAAAATTACAAGACATGTGAAGAAACAGAAATACGTGACTGATAATCAAGAGAAAAAAATCAGTCAATAGAAACCAACACAAAAATGGCAGAGTTCAGAATAAACCACTCAAAAATGTTAAAAGAGCTATTATAAGTACATTCAAGTTGGTAAAGGAAAAACAAACATAAAAATAAGAGAAATGGAAGAATACATATTTTAAAAATACAAACAGATATTATATAGCTGAAAAAATATAAGATATATAATCTAATTTTAGTTGATAGGCTTAATAGCAAATTAAGTATTGTAGAAACAAAGATCTGTGAACTTGAAGACATTGCAATAGCAACTTCCAAACTATAGCACAAAGATAAAAACGGCTGCCTCTTCCACCAAAAAAAAGAAGTAATCTTCAGCAACCAGAGGGACAATATCAAATGGTCTAATATACGTATAATTAAAGACCTAGTAGGAAAAGAGAGAGGGGCAGAAAAAAAGAAAGAAAGAATGGCTAAAATGAGAAAATCATGACTGTATTGCATGGTATGTTAAACGAAGTTATTCAGCTTGAAGAAAAATTATTCTAATTAGAAACAGAAATCTGGACAAAGAAACAAAAGTGCCAGAAATGACCAAACGGGAATAACTAAAAAAAAAACATAAAATGTGAATGGAAAACTAAAAATGGTAAAATGTGGATAACTAAAATCTGTCATTCTTAAAATTTCTTTAAATTAAAATAGACTGATAAATTAAAAACAACTGCAAATTGTAGCTTTATAACATAAGTAGAAATAAAATGTAAGATAATGATACCACAAAGGATGCCTCAGAAGAAAATATATAGTTTTTAATAGTATATATGAAGTAGTATACTACCATTTGAAGATAGACTTTGATAATTTAAAGGCAAATATTATAAGCCTTAGATGAATGACTAAAATAATAATATTAATAATAAGAATAACAATAATAGTAAAGCTATTGCTAATAGGTAAACAGTGGATATAAAATGGAGCTCAAAACTATTCCATAACCCTAAAGAAGGAACTGTAAGAGAGAAAGAGCAAGAATGAAATGAGTGAACAAATAAATACAAATTGTAAGATGACAATCTAAACCAAACATTGGCAAATATTAAATCAAAAATAAATACATTAAATCCTCAAATAAAAAAGGTAGACATTGTATGACTGGATTAAAATACTGAATGAGGGGCCAGCCTAGTGGCGTAGTAGGTAAGTTTGCACACTCCACTTCAGCATTCCGGGGTTTGCAGGTTCAGATCCTGGGCGTGGACCTACACACCGTTCATCAAGGCACGCTGTGGCCGCATCTCATATACAAAATAGAGGAAGAAGGGCACAGATGTTAGCTCAGGGACAATCTTCCTCACCAAAAAAAAAAAAAAGAGTCAATGAGATGCTAACTACAAAAAAAAGTCCCACCTCATTTTAATTGTAAAGTTATAAAGACACAGAAAGATTTATAAGTAAAAGGATTTAAAAAAAAGGGAAAGAAAAAACATATCATGAAAATTATCATACGAAAGCGGAGGTGGCTATATTAATAGCATAAGGAAAGTGGAATGGCTATCTTAATATAAAAAATAGATCTTAGAACAATGAAAATTATCAGTGATAAAAAGGGCTATTTCATAATAATGGAAAAATCAATTCAACAAGAAGATATAATATTCCCAAATATGTATGATCAAACAATATGACTTCAAAACATATAAAACAAAAACTGAAAGAATTGAAAGGAGCAATAGACAATTCCACAATACCTTGAGATTGCAACACTCTTCTCTCAGTAATTGATAGAAAAAATAGGGAGAAAACAGTAAGGATAGAGAGTATCTGAACCTGACACATAGTTATATTCTATTAACTGATTCAACTTAACTGTCACTTACAGTAAATTCCATCCAACAACAGTAGAAAACATATTCTTTGCAAATGCACAGGGAATATTCGCTAAGATAGACTACTTTCTAGGCCATAAAAAAGTCTCAATGAAAAAGAATGGAAATATACAGAGTATGTTTTCTGATACAAAACAATTAGATTAAATGCACTATTTAACATATGTGCAGAATATCACCAAATAGCTGGAAATAAAACTACATGCTTCTAAAGAATCCAGGGGTCAAAGAAGAAATCACAAGGAAAATTAGAATATATTTGCAACTGAATGAGAATGTAAACACAACCCATTAAAATTTGTGGGATGGAACTAAAGAACTATTTAAGAGAAATTTAGAGTGTTAAGTGATTATATTAGATACAAAGAAAAGCTTAAAATCAGTGACCTAAACTTCCACAGTAAGAAGCTATAAAAAGAAAAGCAAATTAAGTCCAAGGTATATAGATGGAAGAATTTAACAAAGATATGAGTATTGATGAAAGAGTAAATAAAGAAATAACATACGAATAATTAATTTAATCAAATATTGTTTATTGGAAAAGATCAATAAATGTTATCAAACTTTAACTAGACTAATCTGGAAGAAAAAGAGAAAAAAACAAATCACCAATTTCAGGTATGAAGTAATGCAGCAATATAAATAATTTCATAACAATGGATTCCACAAGTCAGATGGAGTGTACAAAATCCTTGACATTGACAAAATGCCAAAACTGCCTCAAGAAGGAATAGAAATTCTGAATAGCCCAATATCAATTAAAAAAACCATAGTAGTAACGTAAAAGCTTACCATAAAGAAAACCGCAGTCCCAGATGGCTTCACTAGTGAATTCTACTATGCTTTTTGGGAAAACATACTAATTCTTCTCAAAATCTTTAATAAAATAGACAAGGAGAAAACATCCCCCAACTCATTTTATGAGAACAGCATTACCCTGATACCCAAACCAGGCAAAATGTAACACAAACACACACAGAAACACTACACATCAATATCCCCAGGAGTATGCTGTTAAATGTTTCACAGCCAGCTTTTCTGAGGTGAAAAGACCTTGATTTATAGCACTTGCCAGTTTCTGTGGTGTAGATACTTCAACTATAGTTGATTTCAAGTTAACAATATGATATCAACTTGCTCCCTAAATTCCTGAAATTTTAAATATCAGGTTTCATCAGCCACTTACAAATGAGCAGCATCAGACCACCGAACATCCTTTATTTACATACATGCAAAAATTCTTCAGAAAATTTTAGCAATTTGAATCCAGCCATATGTAAAAATGATATTAACACGACCCAGTGGAGTTTCTCCTAGGAATATAGGTGTATTTTTTTTCTTTTAACTCTGAAAATTAATCACTAGATTAATAGGATAAAGGAGGAAATCACAAGCTCATTTCAATGGATGAATTTGACAAAATTCAACACTCATTCATGATAAAAATTATGAGCCAACTGTGAATAGAAGAGATTTTCCTCAACCAATGAAGGTCATCCATAAAAACTTGCATTCTTAGTGTTGAAAGTTTGAGTATTTTTCCCAATCATCAGCAACAAGTGAGGTTGTACCCTCTCACCTATTATTTTCAACATTCTGCTGCAGGCTCTAGCCAGAACAATAAGACAAGAAAAAGAAATAAAAAGATGTACAGATGTTAAGAAAAGACATAACTACTGCCTTTATTCACTGACAAAATATTACTGAACATAAAAATTCTAATTAATATGTAGAATATTTCTATCATCCCAAAAAGTTCCCTCATTGCCTTGTGCCACATGTATGAAAGGAATTGACTGTAAAGAGACATGAGGGAAATTTGTAGGATGATGAAAATATGATAAGATATGTTATAGACATGGGCGCATACATTTGTAAAACTTTTGGACCTGTGCACTTATAAAGTATTTATTGTAGGTCAATTATACCTCAATAAAGATGACTTTAAAAATCTCCCAACTCATTTAATTTGAAACATCTGCCTTTCAGGCTTAGTTTTGTTTCAGGCTTGGAAGATAGCCTTCCAAAGGTGGAGTACTGAGTTATCCTCTTTCTCTATCCCTCTGCTTCCTCTTTCTGCCAAGTATCTGCTATACCTGATCCTGGCTTCCTCATGATCTGTTCCAGAGAACACACGGATCAAGGAAAAGGGTATAATTTTGCAGGGCTAATATAGCTGTAATCTGTCACTGGTGCCCTATGAGAGGGAGATATAAAGTGTTAGTACTTTTACTTATTGGGATTTTTCGTGTGTTCCTCACTTTCCCACTGGTAGCCTCCAACTTGAACGCATTTGTTGCAAATGGTGCCTTTCTTTAAAAAGTCCCCAACTCAGCTGTTAGGCTTATCCTATTTGGGTGCCTCTACCCTTCTAAGACGAGGGTTTCCTTTTAGGATGATACCACATTTGGCTGCTACTTTGTAAAAATTAGAAAATGGTCTCCTATATCAGTGGACGAATTGCAACAATCCCCAATCCTGAAAAATTACAAATATGTTTGGCTTTGGAAATGTGGCTGGGATGGAATTTTAGCCTCTATATCAGCACTTCTATCCATTATTTTGAGGTGATAGAATTTTCAAAAATTAGATTGTGGTGATGGTCACACAACTCTGTAAATTTATTAAAAATCATTAAATTGCAGAAAATGAATGAGTTTTATGGAGTATAATTTATATCTCAAAAAGCTATTTAAAACTTTGAAAAAGAAAAAGAACATTGTTATGTTTTTATTAGCATTCACATGGGAGAGCTCAAACACTAACCCTTGGAAGATTCGAAGAATAGTTGCATAGTCAATATCTTGACCCTAAGGCCTATCTACAGAATGTTCTTTTGAGCAATACTTTGCTTGGATTGACAGCTGACAATATTTGGCTCCTAAAATTAGGAGAGTCCCAGATGTTAATCTAGATGACCCTACCAGTATGCATAACGCTTTGCAAAAACTAGAAACTTTCATTGAAATACTAGAAAAACAATCTATCTAAGTAAAGAAGGATAAGCTCCTGAAGATATCCCACATTTTAAAAAATAGATATTCACACAACTCAGTAAGTAAATCCTGCTGTTTAACTTGCTCTTCTGTAACAGAAAAGAGCTTATTCAATCTTTTATTTCCTTTTTGAAAAGTGAAATCTAAGCCAATCTTCTGAAAAGAGTTACAGCATTTTCCTTTCACAAGAAGCCATTTAAGACTAAAAACAATTTCTGTGGACATTTAACAGCTCATTGATTTTTAGTGACCAGAAGCAATGAGAGTTTATTTATTAGGAAAAAATAGTAATTTTATTTTATTTTTTAATTTGAGATGGAAAATATTAAAAATCTAAGGATAAATGAAACTGGTTCCCAAAGACTCTCAAGAGATGCAATATGTGGATTTTTTGCTAATTGCTCTGCATTCGTAGTTTTAAACACTCATTTGCCAAGATCTCAATACCCACAGAAGTATGTAGAAATGATACTTAAATTCTTGTGTTGCTTTTGTTACCATGTTTTTACAGTTAAATATTTTTCAGTTTTTTTAGATTTCTTCTTACAATATCTCCAATTAAATCCTCCAGTTCGTTACAATCATGGTGTTTCTCCTTGATTACTCTTTTCCTCTCCCACAGCCTTATATTAAAGACAAAGGCATTTAAAGAAAAATACATGTGTTTTTGACATACATTTGTTTCGTAATGTATTGTAAATTGTAAATTCTTGTTTCCGTCCAATAAACCAATGGAATATCTGTAATGATCCTTTTGGAACAACGATTGCCCATTCGTGTACAGGCTGAAATGGGTGGTTTGCCAGTGACAAAAGTGAAAGTTAAGTGGTAGCTTTTAACATTTCTCAGTCATAACTGGTTCTGCAGTAAACTATTCCATCTGTATGTAAGAAAAGTTGTTACATTAAAAAAGAGCCTAGATAATTCTATCTATGCTAAAATATTAATGGATGAATGCTATCATATCTGAGACTTGCTTCAAAGGAATACAAGTGGGGAAAGTGGTGAGGAAATAAATGAAATAAGCTTGGGCATGAGCTGGGAATTGTCGAAATTTAAGATTTGTGTATGTGGAGTTCAATAAGATGTTTTGTTTACCTTTATATGCTTTTGATATTTTCCATAACGAAATGTTAAAAATTAACTTAGATAAGTATTTTCTAATTAAAGCTTTGCTTTTTATTAGCTTTGTGGACTAGGGCAAAATGTACTACCTCTTTGAATCTCTATCCCCTTAATTGAATAATGGAGTAATAATACACAACCTGTAGAGCTATTAGGAAGATTAGAGATCGTACTCTATATGTAAAAAATATAGCACAGTATAAAACCTAAAGTCAGTAGACGCTACCCATGATTTAATTCAAGGACCTTTGGAATGAGACATTTACACTTCTAAGGGAGAATAAAATGAAATAATGTATGTAGATCCCCAAATACAGTGACATGCTCATAGTAGTCATTGAAGCATAAACTTGAATTCCATCTCTCTTTGGCATGCTCCAGCTAGTCACATTCAAGGATTGTCTGACAAGCATGTTGAAAGACATAGGGCCCTTAGAAGATGTATTTGGGTTTTTTGAAAGTATTAAAGGACATTGGAGTATCAGTAAGTGTTTTTCTAGAGGGGCTGACCCTAGGTATTACCCATTTCATCATGCATTGCATTTACTCATATCTTTGTAGGGCTTATGGTAACAAATTTCTAGCTGTCCTCCCAATAAGGGTCTTATAGGTGGAAAGATTCTGTAATTCATTTGAGCTTCTTGCTGCTCAGGTGCAATTTCTCTATAAAAGGCATTAGTTCAATTACCCTCATCAGCAAAGAAAAAGAGTAGGCTCTGTATTTCTGGTAATTCTAGAAAAGGCAGTGGAACACAGAACAAAGAGATCTTTAAGGATACCTTACCTCTGGGTTTAGCTCACCTCTACACAGCTGGTGTTCAGCAGAGATAGTTCCTGTCATCAAGGAAATGTGTCTTTTTTTTTTTTTTTTTGGTGAGGAAGATTAGCCCTGAGCTAAATGCGTTGCCAATCCTCCTCTTTTTGCTGAGGAAGACTGGCCCTGGGCTAACATCCATGCCCATCTTCCTCTGCTTTATATGTGGGACGCCTGCCACAGCATGGCTTGATAAGCAGGGTGTAGGTCCGCGCCGGGGATCCGTACCTGCAAACCACAGGCCGATGAAGTGGAGCGTGCGAAATTAACTACTACGCCACCGGGCTGGCCCAGAAATGTGTCTTTTTTTATTGTCTTTTACTCTTCCTTTCCCACAAATACATGGGACTTTGTAGATATGGCATACGTGATGGTGATGTGAGACTAGGCAATAATACCTTCTTCAAAATTTGAGATCAATTGCACGTTCTTACCTTTCTGGGGTTAGAAGACTAGGTTAGGAAATAGAACTAAAGCCAATAAAAAATAATTATTGCAGTGTGATGATAAAGTGTGTATAAATCACCATGTTGTTAAATCTTGGGTTATTTACTCTCATTCATCATTACCCAGGTATTTGTTGAGAAGAACTCTGTAAAAGTTTTTCTATGGACTAGGCATCACAAACACAACAATAAAAAAGTTCAGGTGCTTTCATGGAGTTTATAATCTAGTGGGAGATACAGTTAAACAATGATAGTAACAAATGCAAAAATCAAATACATTTTTTTAATTATAATTTTTGCATGTGCTATGTATGAAGGAACCCAGGCTACATCGAGGGTCTATACCTAGGGGCCCTAAAGGCAACCTGAAGCCTAATGCATCACTGAGACTGTGCCAGTTATCTGACTGCTTGTACTCAGATTCATGTTCTGATGGTCCAATGCTCTGCTGTGTACTGCAGGAGGTGCTGACCTAACAGGTCCTGTGCCACCGGGATCTTGGCTAAGTTCGGCTAAAGGGAGACAGTGGCTGGAGATTAGAGAGCTGGAGAAAAGGAGACTCCAAGTTACTCACCTTCCTTCGTCTCTACCTCAAGTGGCCTTTCTGGTAGCAGCCTAAGCTCTTCAGTGGCCTCAGCTCTTCCTCCTCTCATTTGGCCTCTTGTGATTCTAACTTTTCTAGTGAATTCCAGACCCTGGGCTACAGGAATTCTGCCTCTTCCCTTTATCTCTCTGCTTAGGGGTGGTAGTAACATCCTTTTGTTGCCAATCTTTAGGTTGCCTCCCTGTCCCCTGTTTGGCTTCTCAGCATCTTCCGTCCTCTTTGTCACCATTGTCTTGCACTAAATTTCCTGTTTTAAATACTAGAGTGGTTTCTGTTGTCCTGGCAGGTCCTTGGTCAATACACTATTTTGAATTGAGAACAAAGAGAATTTGAAAGCAAAGGATGTGTTTTCTCTAAAGGGTCCAGTGTGAAAAAAAAATCTACAACTTTCATCCAACTTAGTTTGGACATCAGAAGAACTGGGTGTGAGAGCTTGGCTAGTGAGGTATCACAGAAGGTGAAAATTGCTATGGAGAAAAATAAGGCAAGTTTGGGGAATTAAGGAGCAGAATAGGGACAAGCACACTCAGTGAGGCCCAACTCTCCTGTGACATTTGAGCAGATTTGAGGCAGATGATGAGTGAGTCAATCATTCAGATATATGGGGATGGGGGGAGAGGGGAGAGGAGAGTGTGTCAAGAGAGGGAATAGTAAATTCAATGACCCAGAAGTGAGAATGCCTATGATGAGTTCAATGAGTTCAACAAGAAGGAAGCTACTGGGGGGTAGCTGGAGTGAAGTGGATCACAGAGGGAGTGAAAAGAGATGAAGTTGAAGAAATGAAGATGGGACTTTCTGTTTACTTTTACATAGTTTCCATGAGACTTTTTAGAACATTGAAATTTCAGTTTCCTTTTACATAAAATGAGAATAATAATATAACTTACCTCCCAGGCTAATAGTGAGGATGACATGACATAGGGTATGCAAAGCGCTTAACACAGACCAGACACATAATAATGACGTCAATTATTATTATTATCATCTTTTTTATGTTTTTTTCTTCCCTATGTGTTGCCCCACCAGTAGAGATGATGAGTTTACCTTGCTGCCCACATACTCCCTTGGGAGATAATTATTGGCTTTTAGGACCGAATCAGTGGCTCTAAATCAAAGCAGAAATTGCACCCTCACCCAAGAATGAAACTAACTTAACTAATTACTACTGTGTGCATCGGAGTTAAATGGTAAATTCCTTTGAGGGCAGGGGTCGTGTCTTAAATTTATATCTAAAGAATTTAGCACTGAAGCTATATTAAAGCTTTAATGTTTGTGGAACAAAAGATGAATGTTCCAGTCCACTCAGGTTATCTAATTTGGGAAAATTAAATAAATGTGACGTTGCCAGCCTTCACTTATACATAACTGAAGCAAAAAGTCTTATTCATGTTGGGATATTTCTATGTCAGTGAGTCTGATTTCTCAAAACCAAAGTCAAGTCACATCTGTAAACAAAAAGATAATCTGAACGTTTAGACAATTATTCAAATAATGATCACTATTCCTGCAGGAACGCTTCCATTCTTCTTACTCCATTTTCATGACAGCAGGATTTTTTTTTGCCCAAATTATTCATTTTTCAGATTTATTAGTCACCTACTGTGTACAGTCCTTGTTTCCAGTACTGATTGCCTCAACTATCCATTTGATTTTGCCTGTGAAAATAAAGCCAAAGATATATTGAAAACACACGTTCTCATTCCAAAGTTCTTATTTAAGAAAGCAGCAGTTGGTTTGTGTTCAAGTGTTACTTTGTAAGTGCCCCTCAACTGCTTCCTTTAATTCTGGGGCACTCTCTTTAATATGTTTAGATCACTAGATATTCCCGCTGTGTAACCTTCCACCTACCTACCTCGGGTCTGTCGCTGTCTTCTAAGGGCTTTTAAGCTCTCTGCAGAAAGATCAAATCATTAATGGTATTAAAGATGTCACAGAAAAATTGTTATCTATGCTGGAAATGTTACTTGAGTAAAGAAAAGGAGAAATTTTTAATTGGAAGTCTTGCAGCTGGAAACCTCAACAGGGCTGGGGTTTGTGTTTCTTTATATTTATTGGAGTTCATATATTTTAAGTTAGGCAGTGTGTGCTTGGAAATTACGACGAAATTTCTGCATCTTGTATGTGTTCTTTTGAGGTCTGAAAGCAGAATCTATGCTTAACCAAATAGCTTTTGAAACAAGAGGGAATAAAGTTTTCTGAGCAGTGATCAGGCAGTTTTGAAGAGGGCAGCGACAGGGGGTTTTATAAAGAGTCCTGTAGACCAACTCCCCGGCTTCAAAACCATAGAATTGTATGCAAATTACATAATTTATTTCCCCTCAGTTCTGTAAACTTTCAAATGGTATTGATACTTTCCTTAAAGGTTGTGATGGATTAAATGAACCATTGAACAGTATGCCTGGCTTATAATGGATTAATTTTAGTCTGACTTATCTTCCCTCTTCCTTTCATGCCACAAGGAAAAAATGATGAAATGTGATTATAACTCAAATTTGGGAATTCTCAGTCCTCATCCCATTTCAAAGCCAAAAAGTTCAGAGTTGTAAATTTTGTAGAGTTCACAAAGGTCAGCTCCTTAGTTAATATGCACTGTACGTATACAGATTTCATCCAACTATCTTCGCAAGAGATGAAGGTATGATATCATACACCCATTTTATAGATCAGGACTCTGAGGCTCAGATAGCCTAAGTAACTTTCTAACAGTCATTCTGCTCTTTGGCAGCAGCACTGAGCATCTGGGATTCCTGATGTGAAAGCCTAGTCTCATGAATTTAAAGGACATTATGAAGGTCTTGATGACTGTCATGAAGAGGATGCCATCAATTTAAACACCCCACAAGATGATTTCGTACTTACAACTCCATTAGTCCTCACACAAACCTCCCATCAGGAGTTATTATCTTAATCTTACACTATTTAACACAGTGTTTTTGCTCATGCATTCTGCTGTCACACTGCTTGGGTTTGAATCTGGCTTTGCATTTACCAACTAGATGCCTTAGGCAAGTTGCTTAACCCTTATGTGCTTCAATGTTATCATCTGTAAAATAGAGAAAATAACAGTACCAGCCTAAGTGAATTCTACTGATTTTTATTGAATATATGTAATTGATTAGTTAGGAATTGTAGTCAGTCCTTTCCAAGCTTCATCTCATTTAGCTATTATCATATTCGTTTTTATCATGCACTATTTCAATCAGTTTCCACCTCTTACAGTGAGGAAAATCATCAGCCTCCTTTGACAAATGACAATGAAACAGTGAGATAATTCATCCCATAAAACTGGCAGAGAAGGCCTTATATCCATGTCTCTCTGTCCCTAGAACTTGTGTTCTAAATACTTTGAAATCTCTTCCCTGAAGGAACTCCCAAACTATGCTGGACCAGTAGAGGAAGAAGCAAGGAGCAGGACACATCTATCGGTGTTGACTTACGCCTTTCATTATGTCACATGCCAGTGTTACCTCCATCATTCCAACCTCTCTGCCAGAGCAGCTTATATCTTGTTCATTCAGGTCAGATGCAAGCCAGGGAAGTAATTACTGCTTATGCACCCTGGGAAACTCTAATGAAAGACCCCAGCTTTCTTGACCTATGAATATAAGGACTCAAGATATGTACAGCAGCAATTCTCTCTATGCCCCTAACCTCCTGCAGGGCCAAGAGTTGTTTGCAAAGCAGTTTGTTTTCAAAGGAGTTTAAAAAGGAAGAGTTTTGCTCCTTTTTTGAGTGCTTCCTTTCTCATATTGTTGGTGGGCCATTGAGCAGTTGGAAGAAATGAAATGCACTTACTGTCTGGGATACCCCCAAACACAGCAACCCCGAGGTCTGAAGGTAACTGTCAGTATCCCCTTGTGGTTTGGGTTTTTGCAGAATGATCCCACTGAGATGACAGTGGGGATACGATGATTTGAACAGCATGAATTCTCTTTTACTCTCTCCCTTGCTAGGGAATACTCTGTACTGGGGGACCTCAGGTTGATTGACAGAGAAAATATAACCCATTTAAAAAGAGCGTTTTCCCTCTTTCTGCCTTTAGTGGATGGGCCACCCTTAACATCAATTCGAACGGTCCTTATCATCTTCAAACTGAAGTTTTCAAAGGTGTAAGAAGTCCCAAACCTATTCTATGCTTACACATTTTTCAGCCACAGCCCCGCAGTAGGTTTGGGGGTTTGAGTGAGCTGGGAGACTACCTTCTATGAGCTTATGTTTACTTTTAATTCCAAGTATTGCCTACCCCTTTCACCTACAAGCCACACACTTCGAATGTCTGCAATATGTAATAGGCTAAAGCATAGAACCCAAGGAGTGAGAAACATAAGGAGGGGAGGTTAAGAGAGCTTCATCAAAACGTAGATTGGCAGGTTGTTTCAAAATGTAGAGGTATTCTCCTCTGCTTCATCTGACAGTTTAAGAAATCAGCATCCTCTCTGTTACCCAAAAGAAGATTTCCCCATGAAATACTAAGTGATTGGAGTTTGAATATTAGCTCTTCTGTGACCTTGGAAAAGTCCCTTCACGCCATTCAACTTAAGTTTCTACATATGTAAAATGGAGCAAGTAATACCTCCTTTTTAGAATTGTCATAAGGCTAAAAGGAGATAAGATATATAAAATGCCTGGCTCATAGGAGGCACACAATTAATGTTAGCCAAACTCTACCCAAGCCCCATTTTCTCCCTTGAATTCCCCCGACCCCCAACACACAGACCTGGGATCCTACTTCCATCACTTAATGACCACTTATTCGCTTCGTGACTTAGGGCAATCACTTAACCTCAACTCCACTGAGCCTTAGATTCTACAGCTCTGAAATGAGGATTACAATATCTCCTATGGATCTTCATAGGGGAAAAAATGAGGCAGAGAAAGTGAAACCACTGCCTTGTAAGCCCAGAAGCAATAGTTACTATGTGTTTATTATGATTGCAGATTTTTTTTTCTTCAATGATGATGATAATAGCCAGGAATTTGGTACAGAGAAAACATTTATTGAGTCCCTCTGAAGATTTTTATAAACACAAATCACAGCAATTCTATGAAGATGGTTTTACTAATACACTGCTTTTTTTTTTTTTCAGATAAAGACTGAGTTTTATAGAGTTTAACTAAGTTGCCAAAGGTCACACCACTAATATATGTTACAGCTGAGACACCACAGTCTAATCATGCCCTAAAAGCCACTGATCTAGACTGCTTTCCACTTTGTAAGAACATTAATTTCATGTTGGTTATCCAGTTAAACTATGGCTGTCTGTGTCTGTATTCTTAGCACCATTCCACTAAAGTTGATGTTCTTCAGGATGTATAAAAGCAAGGAAGTCTGCTGGACATATGTTGAATAGTGGGTCATAGGGTATTTATATTGGCATCTTGGTGATATAATATCCATATTTTAAAGATGTTCACGTTGCCTGGGTCAAGAGGGTCTCTGAAGAAAGCTATGTAACTCTTAGGGGCATTGTTGACAAGGAGGTATAAAGATACATTCTAAAGGTTAATAATGCTTCTCCTTCTTGTCTTGAGTGTTGGATTCTTTAGTGATCCTTGTTGCAATTCTGTCACTATTGGCTTTCTGAAATCTTGGAATAACTTGGCATAATGATGGCAAGTTATAAACCCCCTTGCTAAATGAGTTTTCTCACTCATAGATGATCCTAAAATGGTCTTTCTCATCTATATAAGCTCTCCTATACCACATGAGCAAAATGAGGTTTGAAAAAACATCATTTTCATCAATATGCATGATATGATCTTCAGAATTTGGTCAGTGTTTGCAGGAATGGGAATTGTGAAATATTTATGCTCCTTCAATAAGCAGACACACCTTTATAGTTGCTATTGATTAAACATTTGAAATAAATCTCTCAGTTTTCTGGTCTTTTTATTTGGGTTATTTTTTTCCTGTGCCAAGCAACCTTTTCATTAACAAGACCATACGTTTATTCTAAGATCACTGTCCAATCTAAAATGCAGAGATAAAATGGATATATCTATATAACTCACATTTGGAATCTCTGGGAATTTTTTTCCTAACAAGGGTAGTCTATTATATGTGGGTGACTCCCCTTTCAAGGCTGATACAAAATAATTGTAAGGAGTGCCTCCCTTTTTTCTTATTTTACAGCCTCCACCCTATAATTCCTCCAAATCTCCCTGGGTCTCTTTTCAGCATCGTTTTTAGTCATTAATGCCTGCATGCCCCCTCACTATATAGTCTATTAGTGCCAATGAGATTGTTGTTCCCTTATATATGTGGCTGTGTAGGCAAGATGTTCTCTTTGTCTTGGTTGAGCCCCACTTTCACTTACCTGGGTAAGTCATACACCTTTGATAAGTACACTCACCTTGAAGAATCAGGTCAGATTTACCTCTTTCAGAGTTGAGTTCAGAGCTCCTTCTCTGCATTCTAGTTACACCCTGTGTCTGTCCTTTTCACTGCCTCAATTGCTGGTTTTCTACTCTCAAGACCTCTAATAAGCCAAAAGGCCTCATATTCATTGTTGGGACGCCTGGGCCACTGCTGAACTGAACTTCTCTATTTGCACTATAGACACCTCTCACATATGCACTACAGACATATGTGGTTGGCACATATATGCGTTATACTTTTACATAATCTTTTCTCCCCCAGTTTTGTCCTCTTGGATTGAAGCGCCACTTACTTTCTCCATCTGGTAATCCCTATAAGAATCAGCTCAAGTGTCTCCTTCTAGAAATCCTCATTGCCCCCTTTTCTCACCCCATTCTTATTGAGATCCCTTTGTCTGTGATTGTGTTGTGCCCTCTGAAAATCCCAGACTTAAGACAAGCAACCAATGATTATGGGATAGAGTAAGAACTCTGGTAGCATTATTGAGGATATAGATCGTGACATTGATCTCCGTATCCCCTGCATTTGTCACAGTACTTGTTCCAGACAAGCCATAAGAACTCAGTCAACTTTTGTTAAATGTACATGAATGGATATGAATGGATGAATAAAAAGAAAAATGTGTGAAAGGTAACTTCTGTAGTGTTTGACATGACACTCTTTGAAAACATACTGAATAAGAGTAAAAATGTACAACTTACATGCATTTAAGCATTCAATCAACATTTCAATCATTTCAAGACCACCTTGACCACTTTCTTGACTACCTTGCCAGCCATGGACAGTTACTGAATATTTTTGCTATGTAGACAATGATAAAGTGGTGTTCAAGGGAAACATGTTGTTACCCACTTGGAAATTATTAATATGTAGCAAAATCAGTGATTTTCTATCATAGGGATACAGATGTAGCCTAGAGGTTAGGTGACCATATACTTTATCATCCAGATACTTTGGAAACAAAAGAGGTCATCATTAACAACTGTAATGCTAGCTCTAACAATTAGCATAAAACTGGAATCAACCAGACAAACTGTGATGAAAGTTTACCCTATCTAGAGGGAAAAGGCAATGTTTTTAAGACGGTCACCCTACTGACATGAATTTCACTGTCAAAAGGCAAATGTGATGGCCAACCCTATGAAGATCCTCCCCACCAGAGATTTTTATCTAAGTGTCTGAGGTTGCCTAGGAACCTGGCCATTAGATATTTCTCCTAGTCCCTCACTGCTGCTAGGCATCATTACCGAAGTTTGATGGATTCCTTCCTCCAGACCTATCTGTATGAAAGAATGTCTACTGTGCTGCTGCTCTTCTGCATTTCCCCTTTCAGAGAGCATGGAAAAAGTATGCATATACCTTGCTGGTTGTGCTGGAATCCCTCCCTCCCCCCCAAAAGAGGGGTGTGTGTGTGTGTACACATGCATGCGTGTATTGAGTTGTGCCCTGATGTTGCCAGCTAAGAAGAGAAACGACTATTCTTTCTCTACTAAAGGAGAATAGTCTTGCTTTCCCTTAGAGTTTGACCATAGTCACAGGTTAAACAATTATAACAAGAAGTCTTCAGAAGCCACCCCGCTGAAAAAAATAGAAGAAACAGCAGATGAGGCGGATGATGAGTGAGTCAATCTCTATTGCTCTGTAGAATGTTTTTGTTTGTTTTTCTCTGGAGAAAATGCTGCTGAATAATAAGTAGGTTCTTATAGTTTTTTTGGGGAAAAAAATGTCTGTAATAATTTTTCTCTCTATAGTTATGCTCCTGGATGGTCTTCTCCTACATTGAATTTTGAATTAACCATGTGTCTTATTTTGGCCAATGGGACAATAGAAAACACGGCCAATTTATGGCTTGCCCTTTTTTCCTTCACCTGGGTATCCTGTAAACAACACCGTGTGAACATGCATGGACTAGCCTTCTGGATGATGAGACACACATTGTTAAATCATCCCTGTTGCCCAGCTAACATTAAGCCAATCATCACACATGTTAGGAAGCCGTGTTAGACCATCCAGCCCCAGCTGAGTCAGCACAGACAAGAAGAATCACCCAGATGACCTAGAGAATCATAAGAAATTTTAAAAGTTTATTATTTTAAGCTGCTAAGTTTTGGGTTTGTTTGTTACATAGAAAAACCAATTGATAAATAAATAGGTACTTTAAAAAGAGGTTGTTGTAACAAAAATCTAAAACATGTAGCATTGGCTTTGGGACCAGGTAAGTGCAGAGATTGGAAAAGAAGTCGGGAAACTTTTGACACATGCTGGAAAGCCAGCAAGGAAACTATTAGCTTCTTAGTGGAGGTTATTAAAGTGGTGAGGAAATTGCTAGAGCAAACTGGTAGTCAATCAGTTATATAGGGGTCAACCAAGTTATAGAGAGGAGCAAAAGATTGGCAAAATATCTATAGTAACATAAAAGGTTTTTTTAAAAGCCCCTTATTAATTTGTGGACTTTGACAGGATATGTTCCAGGCAAAATGTTAAAAGTGTCAATTGACTTATTTTAGTGACATATGATAAGGTACAGGAAAAGAGAGATGAGCTAATTCAAAATAATAACAAAAAATAAATATCATTTTTATAAGCATTATTTAAGGGAATTTTGGATTTAGGGCTTACTGGGTTGGAAAATAAAACTGTTTCTCAATTTCTGTCTCTCAGGTAGTAGAAGAGTCTCAATGTATAAAGTGGCCTGGAGTAGAAGTCAGCAAACTATGACCCATGCACCAAATGCAGCCTGTCACCTATTTCTGTAAATAGTTTTATTAGAACACAGCCATGCCCATTGGTTTATGTATTGTTCATTTGCTGATTTCTCACTAGAAAAGCAGAGTCAAGCAGATGTGACAGACAGCATATGACCCACAAAGCTTTTTCTAGCAATTTATAGAAAGTTTGCCAATCCTTCTCATGGACAAAGATCCAATAAAGGGTGTGACTGCCCTTTGCTAACATATAAAAGATTTAAGATGGTACCTCATAGAGCACCCGAACTAGAAAAAAAAACTCTTTAGGACATTGTCTTAAAGCAGATTGATATAACAAAGGCAGAAAGATAGTTCTCAAAGAGAATAACAGATTTGGCTTTTGGAAGCATGGACTGGATCTGAATTAGACTCATAGAAAACCTATAAAGTATTAAAAGACAATTTTACAACTAAAAGCATCATCAGCATGGACTAAAAATGACTCAAAGAGTTGTAATTTAAAAAGAAGCCTCAGACACCTAGCAGATGAGAAAGATACTCAGCTGAAAACATGGAATATTGCTTCTAGGAAACAAAAGACTTCTCAAGGGATGATCCAAGAACCTAGAGAGCAGAGTCGAGAGCAGCAGTGAACAACGAACCGGGAGCCAAGCCCAGAGAGCAGAACATGGCTCATTCCCCACTCTTGAAGGAAAAGGATCTGGCAACAGATAACCAGATGGATTTTAGCATAGCTATGACCAGTAACTTCTATATATCGCACATTCCTCCACTATTTAAATGGGAATCTCTAATCTAGTTATCCTTTTTGAGTTTCACCATAGATATTAGGTATATGGGGTGCAGATACTGTTCTTTTCATTCCTAGTCTCCTGAAAAGCTGAAACTGAAGAATCTCATCTGCGTTCAGACCTGTTACAGAGCACAAGTTGATGCTCTAATTGTCAGAGGTTTGGGGGAGTCTGGGATGGGGGTAAGCATGTATCAAATGTGAGAAGAATATGGAGGATTTGTAGACAGTGGTAGACTAGAGAAAATAGCCACAGAATGTGTCTTGCTTTTTGTTTCAGAGAGTGGAGTCTCTTTTCCCATCTCCTAACGTGGGCTGGCCTTGTGACTTGCTTTGACAAAGAGAATGTGGCGAAAATGACAATGTGCAAGATCCAAGCGTAAGAATCAAGAGAACCTGAAGAATCTGCTCTCAATCTGGGAAACTGTCTACCACCTGAGTCCAGGTTAACCTTCTAGAGGAGGAGAAACCACATGGAACGAGGTTCCAGCTGTCCCAGCCAAAGCCCCAGACAGGTGAGTGAACCAGGGTGAGACTAGCTGAGCCTAGCCCAGACTAGAACTATAAAGTTAGGCACAACAGCACAACTTGCTGATGCACAGAACTGTGACTACATTCAAGGGTTATTGTTTTATGCCACCACAGGGTCCTCTTATTAGGAGGCATTTAACTAGGCAACCCTCAGTTATATGATATGCACATGCAAATTTCTGGAGCACACTGCCTTAACCTGAATCTTGGATTCACGAGTTAGTGTTTAATTGAACTTGGCTAAGGTACTCAACCTCCCCCTGCCTCTACCTCTTCATCTGCAAAAGGGACATACCCCCCATAAAGAAATGCTGGCCACTCAGATGTTGTTGTTATTGTTGTTATTATTATGAGTCATGTGTAAGTTAATCTTTTTGTGTATGTGAGAGGAAGATCATCCCTGAGCTAACATCCATGCCAATCCTCCTTTCTTTTTTTTTTTTATTTTTTGCTGAGGAAGATTGGCCCTGAGCTAACATCCATGCCCATCTTCCTCCACTTTATAGGGGATGCCGCCACAGCATGGCTTGACAAGCAGTGCATCGGTGCACACCCAGGATCTGAACCTGCGAACCCCAGGCCGCCAAAGCGGAGCGCGCGCACTTAACCACTTGTGCCACAGGGCCGGCCCCAAGTTAATCTTTACTGAGTGTCAAAGTCAGACCCTGAGATCTCAGGGGCAGCCTGGAGATTCTCCACAAAAAGAACAGAAAGAGATAAATGAGGTGCGATGCAAGGAAGTGAAATTAAACAACTTCCATTTTATAAATGTGTCCGAGACTCTTTCTGGTTATGTATTCTCGCTGAATAATAACAGTAGCAACTATCTATGGGGTATGTTCTACATGCCAGGCACTTTACACACATTATCGCTAATTCTTACAATTATAGTACTAAGCGGTCAATAAATGATAGCTATTATTATGCATCACACTCCGTGGGAAATGCTTTACATCATTATCACATTTAATCCTTAAAATCACTTCTATGATAGGCATTATTAAACAAACCTCACAAATAAAGCAACAGAAGCACCCAGACCTTGAATAATGGACCCAAACATACAGAGTTACTAAGTGGCAGAGCGAGGATTCCTATTTGGATCCATCATAATCTAAAACCTATGTTCTTTTTACCGGTGGCACTCTGTATCTTGGCAGATGGAAATCCCAGATAGTGAGAGTGTTCGGTCAGGTACGTGTAAACACTGACAATGGGTTACTGTCTGCTTTGTTCTCAGAAGTGCCTTTCTGGAAGCAAAGGGGAGAGTTGAAGAAGCTGTCCACAAGCCATAGTGAGTTCTACTGCTAGCAATAGCAACTCTCCAGTGTCTTCCCTTGGCTTGATTCATAATATCAAGTGGATTTACCCCTGGAAGGAGCCTTTTGCATCACCGGCTTTTAAATTCTGTCTGTGGTTCCGTCACATTGGGAGTGATGGGGCAGTGGGGAATGGAGGGGGTCTCTGGTCCTGTCCCTCCCCTATGTTTCCGTTATAGAAGCTTCAAATCTATGTGTTCTATATAATTAGGCTATACTGAAAATTATAGCTTAACAAAAGAATTCCTCTATTTAAAAAAAAAAAAAAAAACTCAACTACTTCTGCTTCATGTAAATTTCCATAGTGCAGATGAGACCACTGGGGCCTGAGAGGAGAAACCATTATCCAAAGACCCTCAAAGACAGACTTATGATAGAGATAGAATTGGCCTTCAGAAGTCCTGCTTTCTTCTCCTTATAGGACCTGCCGTGAGGCTGTTGGCAGACGAAGTTCCCAATCAACTTTGATGTACAAAGAGATTCTATTAAGTGCCCCTTAAGCCCAAAAGATTTAGCTGAATACTTAAATAATGTACTACCATGGCCTGTCTTGAGGATGGGGTAAATGGAAGAAACCAGTTCTAGATTCATCAAAATTTTACTTGGGCCACTTTGGACCATGTCATGATCATATTTAGGCCTATTCACTTGAACAGTGACCTCTGGGATCAGAAGCATTGCCAAGACATTAGACAGAATGAACTTGTGGATGCTGTCCTGTGCCTCATAGGATGTTTAGCAGCATCTCTGACCTTTACCCACTAGATGCCAGTAATAGCGCCCCACTTTCCCACCTGCGACATCTCCAGACATGCCAACTGTCTCCTGAACTGCAAAACCACTCTCCGTTGTGAACTACTGGTCTGATCTAGGCACTCAAATAATTTATCTGATCATCACTTCTTAGTGATAACCAAAAGAAAATTAAACTCACAATCCAAAACAATATTGGATTTGTCTTGGAAAGCAAAAACAGAACTTGAATCAAGACTTATGCAGCTTTTAGAGTGTTTGGTTTTGCTTTTTTAATTGATTTATGGCGACTGAGTTGTGCAGGCACTGAAGTGTTTGTGGATGTTTCAAAATGACCTGATTTTCATGAACATCAAATTTTTGATCTATCTGTAAAAAAAATGGATTGATAGCTGCTATCAAATTTGATAGCAGATCCTGGATATAAAAAATTTTCTTGCTGTAAAATTTTAGCTGCCTGTCACTTACATTATATTATGTCACATCTCACAATGACATATTGCAATGTAATGCAATGTAAGTCACATAATAGACAACTGCAATTCATAACTTTCTGAACAGGAGAGTCATTCTTTACTGAGAAGCTTCCCAAGAGAAGTGAAGGAATCCCTCTGCTGAGGTCATTCACAGCACTGATACTACTCGCCGATCTGTGACTCTTATCTTCTTATCCTGTCCATACTCTGTATTTCTCCAACCTGCCTCTTTTTTAAAACTGACCATCCTCTATTTCTTCTGATTGTGATGGAGCTGTCAATCAAGTGAATTGCTTTCAGTGGAAGATGGTATATACCCACGCTGATCAATAAGGTGTCTCAGGACTGCTGCTAGCCTAAGGTTGCATTTGTGTGAATTAAAAGATGGATTCACCTTTGGGAAGCTGCAACCTTAATGGGTTCAAGGGCTTGGTGATGAGATGATGTCTTTCTGAAAATGAGGCAAAAGAGACCTCACCAGTATCATGGCTTTTTAAGGGGTGATGGCCTTTTCAGTTGCCACTCATCCCAGGGCTACGGGCCTTGTACAGGGAACAACTTACACAACTGTACACAGCAGCTCTGAGAATATTTCACCCCCATAAATACAGAGAATGGATCACCTGAGTCATATGCTTATCTCTTAGGCCACACATGGACCTTTTCAACTGGAGTTGATACGGAATCTGGGATAAAGATCTCTCATCCCAAAACACCAAGCTGTGAGATCTGTATAGGCCTACTCCTTCTGTGAGCTTTCTTTCCCACTCTTTGGAAAGAATGTGCAGGAAAGGCAAGACATCACAGACAAAGAAAGTAGAGGAATAACGCTGGAGAAAGACAGGGTCCTACCACATCCCTGGAGCATCTGGATCTGGGCAGTAGAGAAGCCATTTAAACTCTGGACTTTTTGTTATTTAGCCCTTTTACCTTTATAGTGCAGGTTATTTGAGTGGGGTTTTCTGTCACTTATCTTGCAAGCAAATAAGTTTTAATAAATGTATGTACTCTCTCCATCTACTTTTTTCCAAGAGAAAGGTAAGCTGTTCACAAGCTCTTTTGTGTGAAGTTACATTAAATGCATTCATTCATCCAAGAGTCTTTTACAATCTTTACATATAGCCACCATTTATTGATCTTCCCTTTGAGGCCATGTATCATACTCTAAATTTACATATATAGATACATATTTTTACTCCTTGCAAGGCTGAAGCTCTGCTTGCATGTATCCATTTTAAGAGAAGACTAAGGCTGAGAGATGCAATAGCTTACCAATAGCAAATGATGGGGCCCATAGATAGAACCCAATCCGTGGGAAATGACCTCCCTGCCTCATGTGATTGTCATTGCTCACTTTCATCATTGTTGCCTCTGAGAATATTTTATGTATTAGAAGCCTGAGGAAGACAAGAATTGTGTGGGATCAAGGATAATAGAATCACAGCTTTAACAGCCTATGCCTTCCACCTTTCCTCCAATTTTCTCTGCATCACAACTTTTTCCCCTCTCAGCCCTCTAAGAGATCAAACTAACGTATGCGTATACCAAGAGGCTCAGACCTAATGTAATGTTCATGGTCTTGCATCTGTAAACTCAACATCTAATGGACCTAGGAGCGGTGCTCGCGGGATCCCAGGAATTGTCCAATGAATTACGGACTCGTTCTTCTTACTCGCCACAGCCAGGCTTTGGCCTTGGTTTCCTGAGTTACACTGGATCTCCTAAGAGAACTGGTGATTGCCCTGACATCTTACTTTATTCCTTTCATCTTTGCCGTCCTAAGGAGCCATAGGAAGCCCATGTAACAAGCACCTGGGTGCTTGGCTTGGTGCTACTCTTAAGGAGGAAAGTCACAGGTAGGAATATGTAGGTCCCAAGTAGTGAGAAGTTTCTATTTTTTACTTTTTAGAAATTCCTGCTGTCATATTATCCTCATTAATTTGACCCCCCTTATTCCTCTTTGGGATCAGCATATTGAGATTTAGGATACATTTCAGGGAAGGTTTTATATAGCTAGTTGAATCCCTTAAATTCCATCCTTACCTGATGCCAGCTTCCTTCTTTCCTCTTATAAGGTCCCACCAACTTTGCTATTTGCTCCACCTGAATTATGACAATAAAAACCCCTGTTACTTTCCCCCTGTCTCTACCACCTGCACATTGCCATCACTGTTCTGAGGAGGAAGGGCCCTAGTGAGAGAAGTTCTATGATGCTAAAACTCCATGTTTTACACTTATAAACAAGACCCAGCACATACTCCAATAATGCATTTCCAGGAGAATCTTGCACAGACAAGATTCGGATTTTAAATTCTCATTTTGCAATGCTAACATTGGAAAGTACTTTTGAGAGAAATGAATAAGTAATCCCTTGTTAATGGGACTTCGCTTATTTTGAAGGACATTGTATTAAGGGATTATGCAAGTGAGTAACATAATGAAAACAATGACTCTACCTTTGGAAATGTGGTTCTTTACAGCTCTTACAGTTTGTCTATACTCTAACTTCAGTGGAGTGTTGATCTAGATGACATAATGTTTGCACTCAGCACTATTTCTGTACTCTTTTCTTTTCCCCCAGTCCTGTTCATAAGCCAATGCGCTCTCATTTAGGTTTATTGATTGAAATACTGTATTTCGTTAATTCTAAGGTATACATTTTTTCTTTCTTCATGTTTTAATATCCTTGAAATAAGGGTATGTCTTACAGTTGAGAGCATATTGTATTTATTTTTGAGGTTTTTAGTGGAACATTATTTTTCTTTCTTAGTTGGACATGAATTAACGGTGTACCTCATTAACAATACCATATATTTGATGAAATTAAAGTTTTAAATAATAAGATTAGAATGTGGGCTTTGGATCAGAAAAAGGCAGAGATAATGTGTTGGCCTGATGTGGTTTCAGGTTTCAGTCTACTATGATTCACCCATCCCAGTCACAAATGGTTCACCAGACTACAGCTTGAATCCCTCCTTTGTTTTATAAATGAACATAGTAACCCTGGAAATATCCAAAGAAAGAGGATACTGATCTAAGTCAGGAGTCAAGTATTTACATATTTCTAACTTTAGGTCACTTAAATGTCACACCATATTATTAAAAAGTATGTAAAAAAGGTTCATGTGGAATCACAGTGCTACAAAAGTCCCATTTTGAGAAAATAGTAAATATTTCTAAGTGCTTTTTCTTTCCATTTAATGCATTTTAGACATTTTGTATTTTAAAAGGTTAAATGTGGGGGCTGGCCCGGTGGCGCAAGCGGTTAAGTGCGTGCGCTCCGCTGCGGCGGCCGGGGGTTTGCCAGTTCGGATCCCGGGCTCGCACCGATGTACTGCTTGTCAAGCTGTGCTGTGGCGGCGTCTCATATAAAGTGGAGGAAGATGGGCATGGATGTTAGCCCAAGGCCAGTCTTCCTCAGCAAAAAGAGGAGGATTGGCAGGTGTTAGCTCAGGGCTGATCTTCCTCACAAAAAAAAAAATTAAAAAAATAAAAGGTTAAATGTGTTATCTGTGCTCTCTTTGTCCTAATGCATTGGGTATATATTTGAGTGATTATACTTGATCATTAAAATAGGATAATGCAGAATGAATAAAATATAAATAATCAGGAATAAATGGTTGGCTTTCTCTTGCAATCTTCCATTACTATTCACTGGATACCTTCTTGCAATTGATTTATGTGAGTTTTAATCATTCAAAAGATACAGAAAAAGCAAAAGTAACACCTATTTAGGATGGTTACTCATTTATACAATTGGTGTACATTTTGTTTCTTCACCAAAGGGCCACTACAGGGCCTTCCAACTTTCTGGCAAGTAGATTTCCTCCATTTCTGACAGATTCTTTGGTGCACCATTGTTGGTAATGCTGTTGCTAGTAGTTTTTAATCTGGACATTTCAGCTTTTCAATTAATTGACAGTCTTTCCAGATTTTGACAAGATGTTGACTGTCAGTCTTGGTTTTGTGGCTTCCATTTTTTTATATCTTCTGTATCATTTTCTATATCTATATCTTTCTATATCTTCATTGAATTTAGAGTGGAAAGTTGTGCAAGACTGAATCAAGTCTATTAGCCCAATACAGGAGTCATTGTTGTCTTCATCAGCCTAGGAAACTAATGCTTTATATATTTCTTAATAATTAAGTATCATTGTAATGAATTGTAAAGATCATGGAGAACATCAGACAGATACAGTCTAAAATCATGCTTGCCATGTAGTAGATGCTCACTTAGTAGGCATAATAATTACACCATGTTCTAGTTCTGCAACACCTGCAATAGATCATTTGACTGTTTCTGTCCTCTTTTTTGATGTTGCCAGGTTTTTACCCAACTAATACTGTGATGATCTTCTCTGAAACTCTTAGCTGATGGTTTCTCACCTTCTAGAGTTTGAAAAAAGGAAGCACAAGTGTTTGAGAACTATAAATAAAATATCAACGGTTTTACTGAACAAATGTTGTAGAAGTAAAATGCTAGACTTTAAAGGCAGTATGTCCTTCTGGTGAGAACGCAACTTTAGCAGGTTGGCAGCAGTATTCTATGCCTGGCGAGTCAATTAACATATGTGAGCTTCAATTTCCTCATCTGTAAAATGGCAGTAATAATATTCACCCTAAATATTTATATATAGTGATAGATGGTTAGATAGGTATAACGTAAATTATCTGGAAATATTAAATGCTCAATAAATTTTAGCTATTATTTTTCTTGCAATTTGATGTATAACCCATTCAGAGTAATAGAGCATAGATTTGTCTTAAAATAACCAAAGGACTTCTAAACAGAATCCTAAACAAAGACATAAGCAGCATACTTTCTAATCTTTACAATTATGTTTTTTTATATTTCTCAATAAAAGTTATTTTATAAGCAATTATATTTCTGTGGTGTGTAGTGTTAGATAGATTATTCCTTGAAAAAAAAGTTCTTGCAAAATTAAATATCCATTTTGGAATACATACTTACGTTAGAAAGACAGAAAAGTTAGAACAGAATTAATATAGGGCATAGATTTCTTCTTGTTTCTCCCCTACCCAATCAAAACATAATTATATATTTTTTGATATGTAACCTAATATACAATTATATAATCACCTGCATGCATTTTAGTTTTATTACTTTGGGGGAAAAAAGATAATGAATTTTAGATAACTCTCTCTTAACCATTCTGAAAATTTCTTTGTTGAACTTCAGCCTACCAACATTTATAACAAAGGCAAGTTTCATGTCAACTCACAATATGTTTCAGAACATGGCAAAAGTTTTTTTATTTTTAAGATTTGAAACCATGCACTGAGAAAATTTTTTCTTATATATATTACTGACATACATAATATATGTTTATATCAATTAACTTCCCAACCCCCTTAGTAAACTCTCTCTTTGCATACGTGTATATGTGTAAAAACCTTCTAAAGATGTGGGACACATTTGTTATCCTATTAAAAACATCAAGAATGGATGCAGATATACTGAAAATACTAAGAACCACCACATTAATTTCCCTTTGGGAATCAAGGAAAGGTTTATGATCATAGATTTTATGGATCTCCACAAAATGTTTCATTGCATTTGTCTTTTAAAAACATTTTTGGCCATTCCCTATTTCTCCTTTAAGTAAATTACTTATATATTTGACCATTCTCCCTTAACTGTGACAGATACCTCTATACATAACCGTGTTCTTATTTCTGCAAAACTTTATTCAAGCTTTACTTTTGTGAGAGATCTTCCTGATAAATCAAAACTGAATCGAATAATTAAATCTCTTCATAAAATTCTTGTATTTCCTGGACCTTCAAGGTCTCTAGCCTTAGAAGATAAGCAAGGCTACCAAATTCTGAACTATTGGAACTGTGTGTCATAAGTTTATTGAGTTCTTTTGATGTATTGGAATAATTTAATCCTTTAATATGTACAGAATTCTGCTCAACCAAACTGAGAAAAAGAACCTATGATACTGTAGAAGCATATCTTTTAATAATACTATCCAGTATTTTAATATGGATGAGATTTGGTATAATAATTTCTATATAAAGATCACTTCCATATGCAATATTTCTTGTGAAGGTTGATATAGAAGGCAAAATACATAGAGTATCACATAAGTTTCAGGCACTGCCCTTGGCATTTATCATACTTTCCTTTATTTGTTCATCACAGAAAATTTGTTTTAACATTGTCAAAGACAGTCTGTTACAGAAAGTCGAAAGCCTTGACCAACATCACATCTTCATTAATTGGTGGATGCGGGACTTGTCTGATTTCAAAATTAGTGATATTTCTCTTAATATCACATGCTTGCACAATCAGTATGTTAGAATAGATAAATTCTTCGCACTAACCTATTCATTTTGTACAAGAGGAAACTGAAGACTAGGGAGAAGCGAATCACAGCGTGACCTTGACAAAACTAGCCATGACTCTCTGGCCAAGTGAAAGCATGAAACTCAGAGAAGGATGATTGTGCTCAGCATACAAGGTACAGTATCACCTTTGTTTCACATCTCCCTAAGATAAACAGCCTTCAAAAGGCTGAGAATAATATACTCAAGCAATAAAGAGAGGAAATTCTAGTAGGCAATCTACTAGGATGAAAGTCAAGGCAATGAGTAACTCAGAACAGTCCAAGGACAACAATTACTGTCTTCCTCTACAAAGGGCATCAGCACATTCATTCTGGTGGCACCTTAGGAAACAGACAGAACAGGCAACAGATAGAAAATAAACCTAATGTCACGCGCAGAAATCAGCACAATACCATCCTCTAGTTGCCAGGGGCCCTCAGTAAACATAATACATTGAAAATTAGCTAAAACCTGTTAACTGACAGATGTCTAAAGCAACTACACATAGGAACTGGAAAAAGCATGAACTATATATATAATAAGACTTAGATCAAAACTATAATGGATTTTAATAAACCTGCATAAAAAGATTCATCAGCCCCAGCTCACTGGCAGTGCTACAGTACAAATCACAGTGAGGTCTATGGATCACCGTGAATTTGGAAAGAGCTCACCAACGTGATTTGATTCTGCAACCAGGACCACATTGAATAGTATGGTTCAACATAATTTGTCTGAGCTCAAGCATAATAAGGACACTGACCTGAAACTCACAGGGAGAATTAGTTGTCCGTGATTACAGATGTATATCATCCACTCTGATCAGCCAAAAGCTTTGTAAAGACGGGAGTGATGGAATGCGTGAAAAGCTAGCTCTTCTTTATGTGGGGCGAGTGTCACAAGTCTGGTAAGGTCTAAGAGGGAACTTTGTCTATGACAGTAGAAAAATGAGAATGTGTGATCATTCCTCCCCAAATCATAGTATTTTGCAGGCTAGCCTGTGAATTTCTCCACTATATGACAAAAATCCACGTTAAATTATAGCTTTCTTCTCTGAGAATTCAAATTGGCATAAGACTGAGTCCTGAGGAGAACAAAAATATACTGCACAGGAGGACAAAAACAGTGTCTATTTTATTCACTGCTTCATTCCCAATTCCCAGGGTAGTGCCTGGCACATGGCAGGCACTAAATAAATATGTGTTGGATGAATGAGCGAGTGAATAAAGATATGATCTGTTATTAATAAACTCAGAGGACAGTGGAGGAGACACTCCCTGACTCATGTGTCTGCCTTAGCAGTTACCACCCTGTCCTGTAGAGAAAAGCAAAGAAAACAAACTTTGCAGAAACTACTAAGCACTCCCTTGCTCTGCACACAGATGAGGGGAACCTGAGTTATTATAAATGATTGGAAATTAGCTAGATAGAAAATGGAGGGAACAGAGGCTGTATATTCCAGAAAAAGGGCAGGAGGAGTGGATTTAAAAAGCATCATTGGTTTTGCATGTTCATCCTAAAGGATGTATAAGGGATGTATAAGATGAGAACAAGACAGGAGGGAGAGAGTGATGGGACATACAGTTGGGTAGATAGACATCCACCATCACTGTCTTTTTAAAAGTACACTGTCATTGCTTTTTGAAGTTCTATGTTTAGCATCTAAGATCTTCATAATCTGGCAATTTACTAAGGTGCTCCTGGCTCAAAAATACTGTCATTCTATCAACTCTCAAATATCCCATTTGCCAACATACAGAGAGCTATGCGCAATTCGATCTAGAGACAGAAAGCTGAGACCAATGAAAAGCTACAATTTTTAGGTACTCTTGATTTTTATCTATTGATTATGCTATGGTAATAAGGGTTATATTCAAAGAACAACTTAAGTTACTAAAATACTCCTCTTTTCCATTTCTCCTTTCTCTCTGCTTTACTTATGGCTGATATTTATAAACATGTTCAATCATTGGCCCCTCAGGTAAGGGGCAGTTGAATAGCATATCATTAGTGAACACCCAAATACCTTATTTTAGGTTCCTTATTAATATTTTTGTTTGTTGCATTGAGTGGATGAGAGAGATTCGGGGAGCTCATAAAATTGTTGGAGAAGGAGAACAAGAAGGGAAGAAAACTAATATTTATTGAGTACCTTCAACTTACCAGACACTGAACTTAGCACATTTTTATTTTTTTACTTGAATTAATATTTTCTTATTCAAAACAACATAGGGGTAATTATTACCTCCATTTTACAGATAAAGGTTCAAGATTATTCAGTTATTTGTGCAAATTCTCACAGATCATAATAAGACAAGTTAGGATTCAAAACTAAATATTCTTAACTAAGAAGCCTGTGCTGTTCCGTATTCCACAGGGCCTCTCTTTTATCATTCATTCTAATTCATTCCAAGTCAACTTTTTAAGTGTTTATCTATGCGAGTGCCCCCTTTACTGTTTCCACATTGTTTCTCTGCCTTCTCTACCACTTTAATAAACTGTGGGATCCAAAATACATGATACATGTTATTCAGGTCACATCCCTAGATGGAATGTCACGTATGTCTAATGTTGTGCCTATAAAGTGCTCAGATTAATTCAAAATGCAAACTTCTGTGCTGAAAGGAGATGAAATGATTGTCAACTACATTTAGTACTTTTTTAGAAAAGGAGAATTTGCATAGACTGACAGCTCATTTTGTTTCCACATTCAATTTTAATATTTGCTTACGCTTAGCGAAGGACAGTCATGTTTATTTGGCACCCAGAAAATCCCAAGACCTATTTTTAAGCTTTTAAATAGATGATAAATCAGTAAATAATAATATTTTTTAATGGCGCAAACAACAAAGTGGTCCAAACAAGATTTGATAAATAAAAAACATTTCTCTGAGTAATTCTTCATACTCCTCCTGATGTTCAATTGATTCCTTTGTTTTTCTATTTTTATTTTGAAGCAAAAGTATCAGAAAGCAAAATTCTCAAAGTAAAGGTTCTATGCCTTAAGACATCTTTAAGATAACTAAGATCACTTTAAGATAGCTAAGCATGTACCAATTTATCTCTTGGTTTTTCTCTTTCAAAAATCTTCAGAATTAGAATGCTCTGGAAGGACCAGAAATGATTGCTGGCAAATTGACAGAGAAGCTCTGAATCAATGCATAACTTTGTATAGCATATGGACAACTAGACCTATAAGTCTATGCCATGTATCTAAATTATATCTCTGGTAGTCAGTAATCTCAGAATTAAATTATCTCCCATAATATACACTGAAAAATAGATACTAAGGGCTGTGGTATGTCTGAATAGAGCAACAATTTTAGGATTTTCAACATTTGCAAAAGGAAATTCTTAACTTCTGAAAGTACTCGTACTACGATTTAAAAAAGAAAAAAATAAAAAGATATGGAGAGTATACAAAATAACAAGAGTTTTACAAAAACTAAGCAAAAACAATTTAGTTTTCTGTACCAAACTGTACAGTCATAGGCACTTGGAAAGTAGAAGTACAGATCTGTTATCTATTTTTCTTAGCTTGTACATCGTCCTTAATTACAGTTTAGACGACAAAATGAAACATAAATGGCTTTTTATCAACAGAACATTGCTGGAAGCATAAACAATAAATTATGAATTACTGGAGCAGAAGCCTTTTGGATCATGTATGCATAATGCTACTTTGCATATTCGGGATCCCAGTTGGATCTCCTATTTTATGCAAATTGAGCACTACATTTTATGATTCAACATTGAGGAAAAGTGCCATGCTTCATCTGGATAAGAGCTGACACCCTGTATGGACCTGAAAGGTCTTCCTGATGATCCACACAGCAAAGAGGGCCACCTTGGTAAGCTGATTTTCCTCTTTCTAGCCACCTCGGGCCTCCTTAAGTTCTTCCATTACACCAAGCTGCTTTAAAGCTAACACAGGACTTGCTGAAATAGTCAATGTTTGGTGCTGTGTGTGATGCTGTGGAAAAGACGCCTATGTGAGCAGAGTAGATAAGGTCACCATATTAGAAACATACATATGTAGGTACTGATTATCACACTCATACAAGCACACAGTTTTCACTTGTTGATTAGGTATAATTGCCTGGGAAACCCAATAATAATGGATCTGCTATAGCTGAGGGATGGAGGCTTTTGTAAAGCCTACTTGAGGAACGAGATGCTATTTCAGCAAGTCCTGTGTTGCTTTAAAGCAGCTTGGTGTAATGGAAGAACTTAAGGAGGCCCGAGGTGGCTAGAAAGAGGAAAATCAGCTTACCAAGGTGGCCCTCTTTGCTGTGTGGATCATCAGGAAGACCTTTCAGGTCCAATTTAGCCCAGATGGGACACAGCTGGTTTAAGGCAGACAAGAGAGGGACTCTGCCTCAGCACCATATTCAGTATGGGAGAGGCATGCATGAGGATTCAGCCTGAGAGAAGATGGAAGACAGAGGGTCAGCTCTGGCTGGCTTGGGATCAGGGAACTCCACTTCCCCTTTCAGGCAGCAAATTGTAGTTTTGTGACAAGAGGAATCTGAGATAAGTTGACATTATTTAAAAGAATGATTGCCTTTAATTTTCCAGCCTATGCAAAATGATTCCCACAGAGTGTGTGTGTTGGGAGGTTGTGGGTGATTTAAAACAACTTGATATGCTAGAATGGAAAGTAATCCTAACAAGTTGGAAGTTGGGTTTAGCCATTGTGTGGCGAAAGCTGTGTTTCATTTTGTCAAAAGAAGAAGAAAAAAACCCTTCATATGCAAAACCAGATCCAGGAATCCTATAGCTATTTCCATGGCTGGTAAATATTTTCATTCTTTCTCCACCTTCTCTTCCTCCTTTTTTGTTTTTCCTTTTATCTTTCTATTCGAATACCCTTTAGACTGCAACACATTGCTAAGCAGATTTTTTGCAATGCTTCTAGCGAGGATAGGGGTTTTCACAACTACCAATGCGGCCACTTTCAGAATTACTGTACAACATTCAAAAATCAAAGAGTTAAAGCTGCAAAGAGATCTGGTTGAGAATGATGAGCCAGAAGAGATGGAACATAGCATGAGGACTTAGGAATTGGTGGATTCACATAGCGAGGATCTTGTCCCATTTACTGATGAGAGTTTTTCTATGGGCCAGACATTTTGCTAAGAGCTGTCTAGCCCTAGTTTACACATATCCATCACAGAACACCTATGAGTCAGATAGGTATTGTTATCCTGGTATTACAGATGAGGAAACTAAGGCTTAAAACAATCTGCCTGTGGTCAGTGTTCCTACAAGGGACGCTTCTAGGGGATACAAAGACATAAAACATGTACTGCATGAAGTTGGTCAATCAGTTGAGATGGAAACTGCACAAAACAAAGCCTGAATTATATTCTAAACAGGTAATCATGTTATGAACATTGACATAATCCAAGGCGCATGTATTCCAGGGTGCTAGTCACCATCTACATCATCCAAATTATTTTGCACAATTATGCCTTTGGAGTGAGGTTCTCATCCATGGATTTTGGCCAAAAAGGAGATATCAGGAAGAAGAAAAAAAAATTAGTGTCATCAGGTACTCTGGCTCCCCTCCTGTCTTCTCTTAAGTCTAACAAAGCTATGATTAAGGTCAAGTTCACTGTCTACTACTTTCCTTCCCCCAGGCCCTCCCTAGGGAGCAGAGCTTTATGTTATTCCTCATTTCTCTATACTCAAGATCCAATTATTTCAGTTTAAAACATGAAGACTCCCATTTCACCAGACTGCTTTCTGGCAATTCCAATCAAATCTTTTAACTACAAAGTGCAGGCTGGAGAAGATCAGGTTTCTGTAGACCTTAAGTTTTCTGTAAGGAAGATATTTCTGTATCTCTAAAAGGTCCATTTATCTTCCTTGTCTTGTTATATGTAATTGTTGAGTATCTTCCATTTTCATGGTTAGAATGGAAGGCAATAATAAAATGGGGTCAGCAAAACTCCTTTTGTTTATAAATTCACCCAACTGGAAGATTGGGAACCACTGTCTGGGCCATATAATTTAGAAAATTCAAGGTGCTATGATTGTTCAGTGTGTCTATGTGATATAAATGACTCATCACATTTTTTACCTTGGCTTTTACCTTTTTTTGTGTTGAAAGCTGCTTTCCTATTCTGGAAGAAATATGACTCTCTATATTCAGAAAGAGAATTATTTGTGAAATCACTCAACTGTGCAGAAGACAAGAGACAGCTAATTTCTATCTCATTTTGTCTTTGATTATGAATTAGTCAGCTGAAAATTACAGAAGGACCAATTTATGAGAGAGGAGAAAGATCACAGTAACTTCAAGTTGAAAGACACGACTGCAAGTTCCTTAGAAAATGCCAAATACTGAAACTATCTCCTATAAAGTTCTAATTAAATAGGGGGATCATCTACCCATCAATTATGGATTTGGATATATTGGCTCTCTCAAAATCTTAACCTTCCTCTGGTGGGCGAGATGTAGGTTGTAAATCATGGTGATGTCAGTGGGGAAACATCAGCTATTGACCATTTTAAAGTCCATCTTAAGAAGAAAAAACAATTCTAAATATGATTATACCATTTGATTCTCTCCATGTTTCAAACATAAATATATCATAGTTTTAAAATAAATAATGTCTAGTACTTAGATTTTTTTTGGTCTTTTTGTGTTCTTTCACCATTAACAGGAAACGGGTAACAGGCTCACAAGATATTTATCTGTCTACCTACTTGTCTATATATTTCCAACATTTTAAATCTGACAGCTTCTTTCCATTACTTTGTTTCTACATGTTAAGAAGAGACAAATTCTTTTTTCCATTTTCACAGTAACTTATCCAGATGTCAAAAAAGTAGTGGTCTATGGAGCAAAACTCATGAATTTCTGATCTAGGAAAAGGGAGATAGAGTATAAACTTGACATATCAATTCAAAACTCTAAGAGTTCATGATTTATTCTATGGAGATGTTGAACATTTGGATCCTAAATCCAAAATCACAGTGAACATATGTCCTAGTTTCCATAAAACAGTCCTGATTTATGGGCTTTCCAGGCATAAATATAAATATCAATTCCTTTCACTTTAAAAAATATCCCAGTTGGAACAATAAATTATATGATCACTCTTTGCAAAATAAATAAACATATAATTTAAAAAAAAATTATGGTACAGAGAGTGCTTTTTCTGTGTCAACTCATTTTGCAATATCTGGCATATTTTTCTCGATTATTTCACACACACGCACAAAACTGTAACTTCCATTTTCTAGCTTCAAAGTAAAACAGATAATCTACATGTCTTGAAATATTCTATTACAGGGTTTATTGCAATGTGTGAAATGTAGGGCAAAAGAGGTTTCCTAAGTGTACAAACTTTTACTTTCTACTACCTCCAAAAATTAGAGAAAACACATGAAATTCCTTCACTGTAGAACTAAAATCTCCTCTTCAAAAGGTTTAGAGCATAATAAATACAGTACAAAACTACACTTTCACTGGCGCCCAATAACCTCTCATTCATCCAGCACATGTCCATGTAGTGCCTTCGACAGGCTACCCCTATAACAACAGGTGTATCTTGAAATTGCGGAACGCACAGAAGATGCCAAGGAGCTCCGAACAGTGGAGTTGGGAAACCATTTCTTCACAGAGAATTTTTAAATGTTGGGCATTTTATATGAAAAATAATGACCAATACCTATTAGCTCACAATCAAAGTAGGCAAGAACCACACTTAGGCACAGACTTTCAACTCAGTTTGGGATTTCTGAGGAGGTTTTCATCTTATGAAATATAAGACGTATTCACATGACTTCCATAAAAAGAAATCTTGGCAGTGCTAACTGAAAAACAAAGACAATGTATTTGGATCAGAGTTCCTAATTAGAGGAGGCTAACAAATGAGTACTCCATTACTGAGGAGAAAGAACAGGATTTCGTTTCCTTAGTGTTTATAAAAGTGGAAGCCAACTAAATGAGTAATATCTATATAACGACTTTCTCACTTTCTTTTCTGTGATGCCTCTTCATTTATTCAAAGCATTCCCAAAGAACTGAGTAGCATTATGTTAAAAGGTAAGGCTGTAATATATTTAACAAGAGCCATAAAATTTTATTTTATTTCATAAAGGAAGTTTTATGAAAATTCACTAACTCTTTGAAACAGAACATAGAAAATAATCCAACAAATGTCATGAACCAACTTCTACTCTTGTAACTGGGAATAGCTTTTCTGTAGACCATTCAGAAATCTAAGCAAATGCCTATAGTAAAGCCAGAAGTCAGCCTGAGACAGTACATTTATTTTGCTAATCATTCTAAAACAGCTGAAACTAAGACTTAAATACATCTGAGCTAAAATAAACAGTTGAAAATCCTTGTTAAATATACAGCAGCTTAGGAAACAAAAATGTACAGATGAGATTGACTTTTTTTTTTTAATGATCTACGACCTTCATATGTAATAGACAATAGTTAAGAGAAATGGTTAATCCAAGCTTGGTTCTCAAGAAATAATGAAATGGATTAAATGTTCTCTGTGATTGAAAGACTTAACAGTAAAATCAGTTCATATTAGCTCCAAAATAATACTGATAAGGAGTGCCCTTCAAGAAGGATTTTCTGATCTAATTGCTATTGTCAAAGTTGGTACAGGCTTAAAACAAATACCTCTAATGTGTACCCACAAATCAGGCAAAATTAGAATAGACTTTCCCTAAAGACTTGGTAAACATTCAATTAAAACTTAACAACTGTGAAGTATATGCCAGCTCCTCCTCTAACAGATAATCTCAGTATCTCAAAATTCCTGGAACTTTCACAGGGGTTAAATCTTACTGTTCATTTTTTAAAGTAAGGTGATTGAGGTATTCCCTGGGATAAAATTACCTTTCACATTAACAATTTTCTTATCTATTGTTTCAACATTGGAAAAAGGAAGTGATGTAATTACCATGCCATTATGCTGATAAGCTGGGTTTCAACTGCTCATAGATGAACAAAAATTATTTTATTGATATAGTCAGTCATATTATGAAATCACATCCTATTTTCCAATTTATATTCTACCCTGTTTCACCATGTTAATATATTTACCTTCATTTTTCTTGATGGTAAAATTCGGATTGTTGACCATTTCTGGAAGAAGACTGTATAAGAAATAATGTCCGTTTTTGGGATCATCTTTGTCCATGGCACTCACTGTTTGAATGACCTGTAACATAAAACTTGACGTCAGCATTTCTGATGACATCAGAGGGCTTAAGCTGCCTTTAAAAGCTGAGTGACATCCTTTTTGGTCCAAGAAAGATTTTTCAGTTTTCTAAATCATCACAGATGGTTTGTGCCAAGAATAAGGAGAAACATTCATTACTTTAAAACCTCAACTTTGATAAGTTGAGGAAAATTAAGGTTATTTGGTGTCTGTGGCTTGAAATAGCAAATTTAAGGGTATTTGAAAATTCCACTGGGCAATTACAGGTTTCTTTCCAGTTTGAGTATATACAAGCATCTAGAATGAGATTTGGAATTGTTACAGTGATTGTAGTGTGGCTCTTGGGAGGATCTTGGAAGTAAAGAACTTAAATCTTGAATCCTCACAACTCCTCTTTCCTTTTACTCATCAGGTTACAAGGGTTTGCCAAATGGAATGTTCCTCAGCACAAATATTACTGCAGCAAACCTTTCTGAAGAGTTGCATCTGTTCCCTCCCAATAATAAATACTGTTTTTAAAGCTAGTGGATAACACATGCAAACAATGCTTTGGAGTGTATCCTGAGATGAATAAATTATAGGGATTAGAAGAATTACCATTGTGCAGAGAACTGTTTGGATAGATACACATTCTTGGAATCGGTGCCGGTTGAATGTGCTTATTTCATTTGCAAGCTGCATTAACTTAGTACTAAGTTGTTTCTTGGGATGTCAGAGAATTAGCTTAATAATTCATATTTATGATTCTGTAATATTAATCATTTCAATACGAAACACAGGGCAACAGCTAATGTAGAAAAAATTATAGCGTATACTTCTATTATAAATATCTACAACATAATTTCTAGGAAAAAAAAGCCTATGAAGCATGACAGGGCAATATCAAATTTACCATAAAAAAATTAACAGGGAAATGCTCTCAGGTTTATGAAATTTAGAGAATGTAATGATGATGCCTAATATATTATGTCTGCTTGAACAACTGCTTTCCATTCAACTTTGCCAATTTCATTAAAGAGAAAAAAATGGATCACTTCTTTTTGAGAAAATGACATCATTGCCTTGTAACCTTACCTAAACAAGTGTGAGAACCACAATTTCAGAACAATTTAGCAGTCATAGAGTTTTCCACTATATCAAGCACATGCTATATGAGAAGCAGTGCATTAAGGCTATTTGAGGCATAGATGAAATAACTTCATTCAACTTCTATTTCTCCATTTTTAAAATGGAACATATTTTTACTTTGTAGGTGTTTTACTTTTGTTAAGGACCTTGTGAAATGTCTTATAATTATACTTACCTTGAGTAACAAAATAACAAAAAAAAAAAACAACACAAAATATAACTCATGGTTAAGACAGTGAGGTGTCATTAAGGTGATGGACTCTGAAATAAAGCTACCTTGATATAGGTCATGGTTTTACCCTTTACTCCTTGTGTGACATTAAGGGAGTTCCTTAACTCTTTCTGAAACTCAGTTTCCTAGGTTTCAAATAAAAAGATTACCTTTCTCTTAGCGTTGTTTTGATTATTGATGTAAATTCATGTCAATCTCTTAATACAGTGTCTGGTTCCTAGTATATGTTCAATGAATGTTAGTTATCATCATCATTTTTGTTTTTTAAATTAGAGTCACTACCATTTATTCACACCATAGCACCTTGATAAGTGTAATGACTTTGATGTTGCCCAAACATGGCCCCAACCTTATCAGAGTAGATGAGAATGCAATTATATCTACTATACCTAAATACCTAGCATATTTGGTGTTTTGATATTGAAGTGCAGATAGACATCCTGTATTTCCAGTTTTATAAAAAGGAAAGAATGAAAGTACAAGGGAAGAAGATGTGATACACAGGTAACTGTTTGTGGACAGCCTACATGTATAAAGATATAACAGAGGAATTGGACAAGAGCCTTCTTTTCGGCAGTTATAAGGAAGAGAGAGGGAAAAAAAAGTTACTTGTGAGCAGATGTAGCATCCCCTTCTCCCTTGAGCCAATTTTGTTTCAAAAAGACTTCTACTCCTAAGTGCACATGTTGAAGAAGTACCTCCTGAAATGTGTGAGTACATGTGAAGGAGCAGGGCAAATGAGGAGAGATTTCTTGATATTCTGGGGTGGAAATCCTTCATAAGCAAGTGCATTCTTATAGTATATTTAATAGATAGTGCTCCTATAAGTAACACATTCCTAATAATTCTAAGTAATCTGCATGAAAGAGATTCACACATGCTAGCGAGTGCATCTACATGAGTTATTTGATTAGTTAAGCCACCACGACCAAAACAAAAGATGCAATAATTTAGCTTACTTGAAGTAAAGGAGTAAAATTACTTGTCATACCACATCTCAGAAGTTTGGTCTAAACATTACACTTGCAATGAATGTTTTTTCCACCATTTAATTAAGCCAAGAACTCTGTTAGACATGCAATTTCTTGAGCCTACTGAACCAGAAAGTCTCAAGATAGTGCCTAGAAATCTGCATTTTAAAAGTCTTCTAGGTGATTCTGATGCATGCTTAAGTCTGAGATCCATTGTTTTGAGCCAACTGAAAAGACGGGTGTTCACAGTTCCCTCATTATTATTCATTAGGAGAGTTTGTATTGTTGATGAAAAAGTGATGAAATGGTGAATCTTTAATTCAACTTCCAAGTATCCCAGGAATTGGCTATGATGAAACACATTGGATAGAGCACCTTCTTCTTATTCTGAAAATTGTCAATTAAAAGAAAGAACTAAAGAAAAAAAAATACTGTTTTAAACCATTTTTGACACTTCATTTTATTTTAATGCAGATGGCCATGTCTGATCATTTTATCTGAAAGTAGATGCCCTGAGATCACTTGAAGGACTTTATGCTATTAAAATGCATTAAGATATTCATATTAAAAAGGCCGAAATTTTCATTGATGTAATAACATCTGAATACACTTAGCTTTAAGCAACAGAAGAAAAAGAACACTTCCTTTATTCAAGGAAGCGCACTTCCACACAAGCAGATCTTATAGGCATACCGAGTAGATGTCAAATGAAAACTACACACATTTCCCACTGTGAGCTACTATGACATCAGCTAATTTTTAAGAAATTGGACAACTATTTCAAGGAAATGATATAAAAATTTCTGGAGAGGTCATAGACTTTTAAGACTATATATATAATACTTAGTTTAAATATTTTCCTTCTAACAATAAAGTTAGGATGCAATTGAAAATTTAATGTTTGATAATTTATTGTGGATTAATTTCAAGGGAAGTTGAAAGCTAATATGTATCTCTGTCAGAAAAACAAAACACATCTATGACGTTGGAATAAGGAAATGAATTTCCAGGCCATGCTTGGACTTCTATGGTTGCAGACTCCATTCTATTTCTTGAGACTAGTGATTTGAAACCAAATATCCTTTCTAAAGCATGAAGCTGAAAAAAAAAATTGAGAATTTTGGGGCTATATCATAATTCTGACTCTATTTTATAAAAAAAACTACTGATAGTTTATCAATCACACTAAATCTAAGTTAGATTGTTTTTATTAGCAGAGTTCAATGAACTTTATTTTAGACTATTTTAAATTAACTCAAAAATATTTAATAGAAGTAGGATATCAGTGTCATTAATAACTTTTTAAAAGGCAAGCAGCCAGCAAACAAATACATTTCTGATGATCTGATCTGTTAACAACAATAAAACTATCATGGATCTGTTGGAATATCCCCTATGAGTTCCTGTAGTTCATTGATTTGTTCTTAGGTAAAGTTGGGATTTTCCCCTTACTGCTATTAGAACAGCATTCTGGAACATGGTGGCTATTTAATTATTGTCTAAATGAATAAATGAATGTATGAATAAATAAATTATGTCAGGTACATTTTAGCATCATCATTAATTCTTACGTAACCTTGAGAGGTAGGTGTGAAGAAACTTATCAGAACCCTGGTGCATCAAAGACATCATATATCAAATCTGATCTCAGATATATCTGATAATAGACTTCCTGCATCCTCCTGCCCCAATATGTCAGGCTGCCTCAAAATCTTCTTGACATTCAGACCTTCTATATGTGTATTTCAGTTAAATTGGGGCTTAGACCTTCAATATTTTGTAGAATGCATAGGATGAACTCATCCATCCTTGCTGCTCATGTACTTTGCATTATAGGTATGAAGTTTCCCTTTTGATTCTCACTGATAGCACAACAAAATGAGGATTTGGAAATCATTCTGAATGTGGACAAGGTGAGAGAAGACTATTTGGTTGCAACTTTTGGAATGTTTGCCAAGGCTTCTGGAATATACATCTATTCTCTAGGAACATTCAGCACTGGTAGCTGGGACAATATCTGCCATCACAGCACACTGTCACTTTCTCAGGTAAAGCTTAATTTTCCTTTTCTTGGCCAATCTGTCTGTAGTGATGTGATTTTGAAAGTGGTAGAAAGGGGGTGAATGAGAAGAGAGGAAGTCAAAGGCAGCGTAGAAAAGACAGCAGAATTTTTGGTTTTCTATTCATTCTTCTGCCTATTATTGCCAATTTATTTGTGATATATCAATTTTCCTGAAATACTAACTTCTATTTCTTAAAGTGGTAGTTTTCAACTTGGGGAAGCAAAGGATGATGCATGAATGAGCATCATACAGCTCAACCCTCTCAATTTGAAAGTATAATTGTATGAAACTATTTATATATGCATATATGTGAGGGGAAAGTCCATAGCTTTTATTAGATTATCAATGGTGTCCAGAACTGAAAGAAACAAAACAAAATAGGCTAAGAACCATTCCCTAAAAGAGGAGTCCTTGAAAATAGAAATTATGCATACAAGAGAAATCAGGTTATGACAATGGTGATTAATTGAAAAAGGAAGAAATATAAGAATTTGAGAAATTATATTAAAATCCACACAATGATCCAATCATCCTCAATTATTTCTCAATTGTATGGTACAGTCCGAATATAAGCACTCTTCATATCCATTTAATGGATAGTTCCTAGATATATTTTATAATTTGCGTGGTAATCCAGTCTCTACTGAGACTTTTCTTTTCCTACCCAAAGTGTTTGCCATGTTACATTTTTTTTTTTTTTGCATAAATATATCTTTGTCTTTAAAAAGTATTAGGTGCCTATTCAGAGCATGTACCTTAGAGGTCTGACCTGTAGAAAATACAACAGGAGAATGTAAATTAGATTTTATATGTCTCTCTTAAACACTAAGTGAAGTCCTCAGTCCTCTGGGTAGACATTTGAGCCCTGTGTCTTCATAAACCCACTGTAGAAATTCCAACATTTTCGTTAGTTTCAGTCTTTTTCACTCCCTTTTCCTTCACTGAAAGTAGGTTGAGGGAAAATGATGCAAAGCAAGGGCTGTCGAAGAATATGTTTATACAAAGTTTGGATTTTTCAGTTTCTCCTGCCTCTTATCTTCTTTTGCTGGTCTCTGCATATCTCGTGTGTATTTTGTATACCTCTGAAGTGATCGATATTTTTTTAAAAATCACTCCACCTCATGCTCTGCTTTGAAAACATTATGAGTAGAGTAAAATCCACAGTTTTTAACATAGCTTAGAAGTCTTAACTCATTTTTGCTCTTATCTCCTCTCTATCTTTCACTATATTACTTCATAGGAATGTTTCCTGAGGCTTCCTTAACATTATAAACATTACTTCCTTGGCTGAAAATGTATCCTATTGTTTATTGCTTCTGGAGCAAGATTTTTCCAACTGGGTTCCATTTACCACTAGTTCTATAGTTTTCTCTGAAGGAAATCCGAAAGATTTTATACTCAACTATGTTTGGTAAATGCCAAAGACCATATAGCCCTTTGGTGATTCACATGTATTTATAAATGCAAGGGATTCTTGCAGTTAAACAAAACCAACAGAAGGTAATGTTTAACTTTGTTTAATTCAGTGTTTGTTAGGTAAAACACACACGCATACATACACAAACACATACCATACGCCACACCATATATTGACCCTACAAGTGTTGCTCAGGCACACTTTGGGAAATGCTCTCCTCTAAAACTCCATTGGAGTCGTAAAGGCCTGGAAGACTTCAACCTCTGTTTGAAGGTGTTGTGTCTGTATAGCTTGGTGGTTATAGCATTATTTCCATTTGCTTCTCTGCCCTTCTAATAATATGTCATCTCCTCTTGGTACCAGATCTTACTCAGTTTATGTCACTAGCACAAAGCCTAGGCCTAAAACCTCCTACTATCTAGTGTCAATTTTACTTTCTTCAAAAAGGCATGTTCATCAACATGGCTTCCAAGAACAACTGGAAACAAGCACACACATGTGCCCACCTCACTTCCATACTAAGTTCTTATTCAGTAACTTGTAGGCTGAAAATAAGACAAAGAGAATATATCAGTCTGTATCAGCCCAAGATTTTTAAACAATCTTTTACACCACTTTCTCTAGGGTCATCAACCTGATTCAGGTTAGGTGCCAGAATAAAACATGTGGAATTTGGAATCACATAAGAGGTTCAGCCAATGCCTACAGAGACTGAAAGCATGACTTCAAAAAATATTTAGACATTAAGTGTTGCTATAAATTGATTCCAGTGGATTTGAAAAAACTTATTATATTAATCTACAAATTCATATGGGGAGGAATGAATTATGAGCCCTTCCTTCACCCTTAATATATAAAACACTTGTAAATTATCAAAAGAAGAGTTATTCCAATACAGAGGAATAGATGTCCTCTGTTATATTAACCCATTTAGGGAGTTTTTATAGTGTTTTGCTCCTAATCAAAGCTCACAAAGATATAACAATAACAACAATAAAAACAAAAAAATACTAATAAAGTATAATTTGCTTTTCAGACCATGACTCTAGTTAAAATATATGCTACTAATAATTACAATTATTTATTGAGAACTCAATATTGAGCTAGATATTCCTAAAATATGAGAGCTTAGACTAACAGAGGTTAAGGCCCAAGGTCATGAAACTAGTAAATGGTAGAGCCGTGAATCATGCTTAGATTGTTCTACTTTGAAAGTCATCCACTGTATCTTTCCACTTATTTTTTCCCCTCTGTCAAAGTTGTGTTCTAAAAGTCATACTTCTACTAATGACTCTCATGAAATATGTTTTGTTACAAATGATGTCTTCAAATATTGTTTTATCTATTCCACCTAATTTACCCTCTCCTTACTCCAACCAAAATAAAATGAAAATCGTATTTTATGCATTTTGTCGAGGCCATCAATTTCATCTGTTTTAAAATCAATCCTGTCTCCCTCTTGTGTATGCACATAGATCCTGAAAGATGCCTGCTGGCAGGAAAGTTAAAATTAAATCTTTTATGTTTATTGTTTCATGAGTGTCATAAAATGCCATAATTTCATTTCATCGTTTCACATTTATTAGAAAAAGACGGACAGAAAGTAAAAAATAAGTAAAGTAGCAAACTCATTCATTGTTGGTGTTTATCAAGGAATAATTATTTTTACTTTTCTTATTAAGCTTTATTTCTTTTTCACTTAGGATTTCCTGGAATACTTTTGGATAAAGTGTGTTATTGGTCACAGGAGTTGATTGTTTTCTTTTGAAAAATGCCCACTCTTGATCAGAATCTTAGTCTCATTACCCTGTTTCTAAGAAGTATGTCACACAGGCAATGGAATTTCAAAGTCCGCCTCCTTGGGAAGCATTGTAGAAGTGCAGGGATTTGGGCACCTTCAAGAACAGACTTTAAAACTCATCTCTGCCACTTTTCATGGCCTTAGGTAAGACCCTCACTCTATTGCAGCTTCAGCTCCCATATTTGTAAAAAGTGGTTGCAGCACCAAACTCCCAGAACAGTGATGTTGATTATATTGTTAGATGTTTGTATATATCATTTCATTCATGTAAGCCCACAGCGTTGTCAATCGCTTCTCTCCATCTCCACTGCCACCATCTTAGACCAAGCTACCATTATCTATTGCAATTACAGCCTTCTAAATGCTCGTCCTGCTTAATTGCGTGTGTGTGTTTGTGTGTGTGTGTGTGTGTAGATTTTATACAAACATAAACTCTTTTGTCCAAGTTCATTTTTGCTTATTACATTCTTATTATTATACTTGCTTATTACACCTATTATGCTCATCCAAAGATGTCTTCAATTCTTCAAACAAACCAAGGTCTTTCTCCCTTCAAGGTCTTTGCACAAGCTTATCCTGTGGGCTAGAAGGTTCTTGCTTCTATTTCTTATATGCCTAGCCCTTTTTCATTTTTTTTTTCAGTTTCAGCTCAAATGATACCCATTTAAAAAGTAATTTTCTCTGACAACACTATGTTAAGTACATCTCTGCTTTTTCTTTGCTCCCCTCTGTCAAGTTGCATTAATATTTCTTCAACACAGTTTTCAAAATTTAAATTCTATTATTTATTCATTCTACTTTTTTTTTAATAATCTGTCTTCCTCGTTAAGTTCCATTAGAGAAAACACTTTTTTGTCCTTTTCACACTGTTTCCCCTGGTCATATTACAATAGTTAGCATCTTGTAGATGCACATAAATATTGTTCAACAAATAAATGAACGATTTTTCATTTGAAGAGGTTAGCTTGTTCCCTGTGTGTCTGTGAGTAAAACAGGTGTTTCCATGGTAATGTCTGAGAAACTAATTATTGAAATATTTGTCACTGCTGAATTAAATAAATTAGAACCACGATTCCAAAATTTTGTGAATATCCATTACATGCCATGCATTGGCTGGACACATATCTGGATATATAGGTTATTCTATTTTTTTCTTTTGACCTGTGATATTCCCCCGATAAGCAAGCTTAAATTGCTTTAGTATTGGTCAGAGAAAGAAGAGATCAAAAGAGGTAAAGATAAATATTGTTTTAACCCAGACATAATTAGCTTAATGCCAAATAGCACATCTTAACTTCTATAGATGGTGATGAAGCTTAAATTATACTGCTCTAGATTTATTTATAGTAACATATGGGAAGCTCCTTCCTGAAGGAAAAAGAGCTGAAGGAGTCTGTTGCCTAAGTCTCAAACAATAAACATTCTCTGAGACTAAACAAGAGGACGTTGACTCACACCCAGAAATAGAAGTATTTTCAGTTCAGTCTCTGCGTCAGTAAATCATCTGGAACAAATTACCCTCATTCTGTATGGATGGTAAGCAAGAGGTTAGCATCTGAAATAAAATCCTCGAAAGAACCTATTCAGAGATAAGATGTGGAATGGAGTTCTGGAAGGCCTTCTGGCCAACACTGGTCACTGACGTTCTCTTTCTCTTTCATATTTGCGTCTGAGTGTGTTGTTATCAAGCATAATGAAGGAAGACAGTGGTTTCTCCATATCCGTTACCGGTTCCCCCTCCCATCCAGCCAGATTACCATTCTCTTCAGAGAGAACCTGGTTTATCCCCAGCTAACTCCTTTGCAGCACTTGATAGCTGTTTCTGGTGGAACATGTCCTATATTACCAGGTCTTTTCATTAAGATAGCTCCATTTCCCTTCATCTCTTCAGCCTCCTTTCTGCCCAGATGATTTGAGGTATTTTCTTGCAATTCTATCATTTCAATTTTATTACGTGTTTGCCAGAGAGAAAACACTATGAGGGAAAAAGACTGATGTTTAGGACATTGTTTGCCACTAAACCCCCAGTATGTAGCCAAGACCTGGTGCATAGTTTGTGTTCAATAAATATTTACTGACTGATCAAAACCTACCATCTTATTAGACACATGAACTGTCAGTCATATATCTTACTTTCCGATTTTGAAATCCTCAGCCCACACTCTCATTTCTGCCTTGGACATTAGAGAGGAGTAAGTGAAGAGAATCTTTTTATTCATCCTGTTAAATTGAAGGCTGAGTAATCTGTAGATGACTCTATCACACCATCATTGAATTAGAGACTAAAGATATATATCATCTTATATCTTTTGACTTAAGATAAATTACCTCTATTGGAAAATTCTTTTTAAAAATAGAAGTAACTAGCAATCAGAAAATACCATATTAACATTTAATTATGCAATGGAGGGATTATTTAAAAGCATTCTAATCAGAAGGGATTCATGTTGATTTTGTATAATATAGACTGTGTCATGGGTGGTTGTTACTCTCGTAAGGGAACAAATTCAAGAAAATGTCATCTTTCACTTCAGAATCATGAGAAGGTGGTTCGAGCAGGTATGATTTCCAATTCTGCTTTCAAAGTGAAACTATGCCAATTCTAGCACAGATGTATTATGAGCTGGACACAAATGCCCCGAGAAGAGGAAGTGGCCTCATTCCTTTTTTCTTTTTTTGATTCTTTGTTTAAATAAGTCCAAGTCAGTGGAAAAGAGTCAAGCACGGTAGAATTCTCTATGTTCATGTTGATATTGGTTTTCATTTTGTTGATATTGGTTTTCATTTTGCTTTAAAAACCTCTTTACAGAGGCTCTTGCAATCCAAGTTTTTACAGATTGGGTTTTTTTAATGGCTTGCCCTTGATTATTGCTAATGATCTTCAGCTGCACCATCTTTCAGGAAACTGATCTCCTTCAAGTTTAGCCTTAAATCCATACTTTCCAGGCAAACCAGACACTTCAAAGTCACCTGCACTCCTTTCTCTGGGGCTGTTGTAAAGCAGATATTAATTGTTGAAAAATATTGAGATAACTATGCATTTAGTGCTAATTCAGTTTCTGACATTTGTTTTCATGAGTATGTGATCACTTGATAATGAATATTCTAATTTCAAAGAGAGTCAGTGGTGTGTGTGGTATTTTAAGAGATGATTGAAAGTGTATCTATGTTGAACTTACATAAGTAAACATTAGCGTGGATAACAAATATGAATTTTGGAAAACGTTAAATATAAAAATGAGATACTTATGAGATACACATTAAAAGTGAACTAGGAATGATGTAATAAATCAAACATGAGTTCTGACTAGCACAAAGGATTCAAGGAATTCAGGAGTTGTGTGAACAATAGCATGTGTATAAACCAGGCAGCCCTATGCCCAAAAAATTATGCTGAATAGCCAAAGATCTGATCTCGTCATGTAAAAATAAACTCTAATAAACATGCCTACACAGATTCATTTGAGGATAAGATAGTGCAGTGGACACACACACAACATAAACATTTCTTCACAGAGTGAGTCATTCATTTTGATTTGCAAAAATCATAAAACAAAGAATCCACTTTTTTATTTTGATCTTGCATAGGAATGGTGATGAAACAATGCATTATTTTCTGAGGATAAGAACTGTGGAAGAATCATTAAAATCTTGGAAACAGTCAAAATCCACAGGGTAAACCTCTAGATTTCTGGAGGTCCAAAGGCATGCACGTCAATATCACGAGTGAAGCCAATGAGAAATTTTTGAAATATCAATGCCATTGACTCTCTGAACTTGTGTGATGAGTTCTGCATGAACAATGGAGTTTTATTTAAATTCTAAAGCATTTGACAGATTCTGTATAATCAAAAACATCTGGCTTTATGTGATTGGCTACATTACCCCAACAATGGTCTGGCCCACACAACCATATCCTTGAAACTGACTTGCATATATTTTGATCAAACTCTCCACCAACTCAATCCACCAACTTAGCTAAATAATATTTACTTCCAAATATATATATATATATATATATTTATATACACTCCATACTTAAAAGATCACAAATGAAAATGCTCAAAAGATATGATTGATAGAAGGCAACTCTACATGACGAAATTAAGAAACACTTAAACTAATGTTAGAATATTGTTTTAAAAAAAGAGTGTATCACCACTAGAGGTGAATGTTTTGATTATAACAACATTTATGCTGTCTAAGTGTTTGAAATTAATCAGCTTTATTATTAGGATTTTAGCTTTACTCCGTGTGTGTGTCTTATTTTGGTAGATGGAAACAACACTAATCCTTCACATATATGAGAGTGCGTAGAGGAAAACGTCCACTGTTTTATAGGAGGGTAGGTAACACATTGATCTTTTTTAATAATTAAATAAAAATATAGAGCTACAGTGCTATTCCTTTCTTTAGGTGGAAAAAATCTGACTCTTGTCAGGTAAGCTGCTTGGCAAATAGTAACTTTAATTCCTAACACCCACATGAGGCACAAGAATAGTTGGATTAACAACTCCAGTGTCATGCTGTCAGCTGCTGTTTATTTAAATTAAAATGTCACCATCCAGAAATAAATTAGGAAGTTGAAAAACGATAAATTTCTTAAACATACAGTACTTTGGCACCTTGTTAAAATAAATCTATTACATTTGTGTTTTTTAGAACTTTACATAGACTATTTCCATTTTGACATTCAGAGTATAGCAAGTGTTTTTGTTTCTGTTCTTTTTGCTTTTAACTCCCTCCCTCCTCCTTACCCTTTCTCCCTCTTCCTCTTCCTTCCTTCCTTCCCCTTAATTCCTCTCTCTCTCTCTTTTTCTGTCTGAATTCGTTATCTCTATGCTATAAGACAGGTAAAAAAAAAGTTCCACTAATACACAATTATCTGATGCTTTACTTGCATGTCTAAAACATCTTGGTCATCTTATGTTTATCTAAATATAGCTAAGTTTTACAGATTTCCAAATTCACTTCCTACAACTGGTCTTCCTGGGTTCCACTATTACGTGTTATTCCTGTGTTTGATATGAAACAAACATGCCCTGTCCGTGAGCTTTTCTCTTGCTTCCTGTCAATTGAAGGTCAAAATTTTGGCCCCATCACTCTAAGACCTCCCCTGCTATCTTCTATATCCGGAGATATTTTAAGATAGTTATTTGGCTCTGGCTTGACAGCACAACAGGTTGTTACACTTCAGGAGCCAATTTGGTCATAAGTAGGAAGAGAATTAACATCTCAGAAAGACAAATACTCCCTCTCTGTTCCCATTTGGATGTTTCTTGCCTGTGACTTTGCAGATCATAAATGATGCAAGTGCACACTCGAATGCAGGTTAATCAAATATGAGACTGTTGTATACAAACATATTCAGCATTAGCAACATGGAGATATTTACTTGGCCGGGTTTTCCATTTTCACATAAAAATGCCTCATATTCGGATGCGAATTCAGGGGCGTTGTCATTGACATCCAGCACTTTAATAGCAACGGGCACTCGTGATATCTGACTGTGGTTCCCTATGGGAAGGAAAAAATAACATCAGCATTGAGGGTATTTCATTTTAACGTGCAACTCAACTTTCTTCTTGAAAGCATGTGTGTCTGTTTCAACTTCTCTTAATTAGGGTGTTTTCAACATGGTGATTATGGAATCTGATCACTCAATAAGGAAGAATAGCAAGTGCTTAACTGATTAAAAAAGGTATAAATTATTATTCCAAACACCATTTGCTGGAGGTTAGCTTGATAAAAACCATCTCGGAATAATCGAAAGAGGTTTCCTTGATGAAGAAAGCTTTATTTTATTGATAAAGTCAATTATACAAAAGAAAAAATTCTGTATGCACCAAAGATTTATCTCTTTGTTTATCTTGGGTAGACCACAACCCATTTTTGTGCTATTACTTGTTTGACTGGCTATATATTAAAGATGAACATCAAAAACCCAGCAAAAGGCCAGAACCAAATCAATTTTTGAGAGGGCGTCCTTAACAATGATAAAAGGGATAATCTTAAAGATGGAGAATCATATCTTCCATGAACTTTATTTTTTATTAAAAATTGACTTTGGGATCTTTTTGGATAAGCTAAGCCCAAGTCATTTTAATACTGTCATTTTCACAAATATTTTCATCAGTGTAAACAGATAATAATCTTCTAATCTTTCCAGGTCAATTCCAATAGCAGAGAACTTAATATGTAATCCTTAATCCTTAAGTCTTTAAATTTAAAAGTTATATATACATACAGACACACACACACAGAAATCTGGTCCATGAATACTTGCTGACTTGACCTATGTGATGATTTTTCATTCTTAATAAATGCAATACAGTTTGACTCTGAAGGTATGTAATAATCTTTTGATCTCTTGTAAATTACACAGACCCCATTGGAGATAGCCAATTATTTATTTGTGTTTCTGTGGTACTGAATATTTATAAGCAAGCCAAGAAGGGAAAAGTGTTTGACTTTTGAATATGAAGAAACAGACCTGGATTTGATACATCAAACTTTTCTTTTTGACAATTGATTATATTCAGGCTCTAAAACCTTCAAATACTCATTTTTTTCCATTAAAAATGAAAGTATTGCTAAAGCAGATATCAAATAATCATAGCCATGTTACAAATTAATAGTTGGTTAACCGCACTGACAATGCTACGAGATTTGAATTTAGTTAACTGCCATGGCTACTCTCCAATATTCTAATTTGATTAATGATGGATGGATGAATATCATCCTATGGAATTCCAACCACCTCAATAATGAGACACAACCTCACTTTCCAAAAATCAAGCCAATGCCCTTAAATGTGTCACCTGATACTTTTTCTTATCTTCTGTTTAATGAATTAACTAATTCTTCATTCAGAGAGGAAGCATGTACCTCTTTAGCTTCAATGGAAGAGAAAGTTTAAAGAAATTATAACCCATGACCCTAAGATAAGAAACTTACATTTTATGCTTTATCTATTTGAATGAGGTAGATAAATAAGGTATAAGGTATTTGAAATACGGTATGATTATATCGTTAATGATTTACATCTCTTTTCTAGCCTGACCAGGAGCTGAATAGCAGCTGCTAGAGAGTATAGGGAATATAGTGTTTGCAGTAAACAAACAACATTTGGAACCCCATCTTTGCCTCCTACTTCCTACGTGATCCTGAACAAATTACTTAACCTCATTTTATTCCTGAGGAAACTGAAACTCAAGAACTTAACACTTTATTTACAGAATTGTTACACATATTATATGAGAAAAAATTAAAAGTGCTCAGATACTGTTGGGCTCATAGTCAAGGGCAATTTAGCCTTTGCTTTTGGTAACTGTCAACATCATCGGCACTATGCATAACGAGTGTTTACTATATACAGTGGGAGATGTTTCACATAATCATATCTCATTCAATCCTCACTAAAGAGCTATGAAGTAGGTAACATAATTCCCATATTTTAGATGTGAAGACTGACACTCAAGGAATTATATGTCTTTACCAAGTTTATTCAGTTAAAAATTAACTCCTAGATGTAGTTTTGGCCTTCCAAACATGAGTCATCTTCACAATAAAATATTGATGAAGTCCAAAACAAAACATATTCGTTTTTTTGTTTGTTTCTTAAAGTAACTAATCACTGTCATTTTCTCAAGAATGCTTATAGGCTTGTTATAAATATTTGTCTCAGGTTTGAACACTATCTGAAGTTTGAGTCCAAATATCAAATACCAAGCTGAATATATCTAATAGGTTGAACAACCCCTGATAGCCTCAGAATTGCACTGATAATCTGCAACAATTTAAATTCCATATTTTTGCTCCTGTTACTACTTCACCCAAGCGAAGTTTGGTAATTGATAAATTTTATTTGCAATACTCTGTATTTCAACTCTAAGAACTATTGATTACTTATTTATTTATATAACATTCATTCTTTGCATTCCACATCCTAGACCAACTCTTGTGTACATAAATGATTACAGGAGCCTTCTATTATATGTTTTTGCTTTCAGTCTCTCTACCCATTCAACTAATAAACAGCGGATGATCAACATAGACTTAATAAACTGTATATACAGAATACACAGTGAATAACAGGTGATCGTTTTAGAAAACTGCAAGTACAATGAAAAGCTATCACACTCCTTAACCATGATTTTGCTCCTTGGGAATTAAAAGAAAATGCTCATCTTATTGAGTAAGATTCACTGACAATGGTCGATTGGGCCAAGTCCACTAAATGTGATATTCTTAGTCTTCCCTCTTTCTCATGTTGCATGCATGCAAGTGCATGCACACACACACACACAGACACACACACACATACAGGCGAACTTGCATATAAAGATTTTATTCTCACCACTTTGACAAAAGGATAATTATGCCAAAGCTTATATTCTTAATTTTTTCTCTTCTCTTTTCTTAATCTCACAGTTGCAATAAATTGCCATTATCTCTTAGATCTAGACGTCCAGCAGGTAGTAAAATTCATCTTCCGGAAGATGAAGGCTCCATGAGCTTCTTATTGATATAACTTTTTTTAGTGAGGAAGACCAGCCCTGTGCTAACATCTGCCAATCCTCCTCTTTTTTTTTTTTTTTCTGCTGAGGAAGACTGGCCCTGGGCTAACATCCGTGTCTCATTTTCCTCCACTTTATATGGGACGCCGCCACAGCATGGCTTGCCAAGCGGTGCATCAGTGCGTGCCCCGGATCCGAACCGGCGAACCCCAGGCCGCAGCAGCGGAGCACGCGCACTTAACCGCTTGTGCCACAGGGCCGGCCCCTGGGATAACTTTTAACATTAAAGTAATATACATTTTCTCATATGTCGTATCCAGGACAAGGTGGTATTTAACTATCCAGGGGCCCATTGTTCCTGAGAAAAATACCATCTAAATTTTTTGTTAGAATTAATCTGGGATTGGGAGCTATCACTTAATACTGTTGGAAGATCATGAATGACAGAGAATGTTCTCCCAACTATGATATTTAATTTATTTCAGCACTTCTAGAAGTAAATAATTTGTTTTAACATAATGGACAATGAGCTTTTTGTAAATGATTATATTTTTTTCTTTGGTTTGGCCTGTGAAAATTTCAGAACTAAATTTGGAATCTATCTCTCACAGCTGTAATTAATCTCATGGTGTGTGATTTATATATTAGGTTTATCCCAAATATAATATATTTCTTTACATTTATTTAACAACTGCCCAAATTTAATAAATTAATGTCTTCTTATATAGTTGAATTGGATAGATTTCTAGATGTTTCCTTTTAAGTTAATAGTTTATTATCTACCTCATTAAAACAAATTAAAAGATATAAAACCTAAACTGTATACCCTGGCACTGAAAAATGATATGCCAGTGGAATGTGTTGAGATGGTTAGAATTTGGGCAGTTAACCCTAACCAACAATGATATAATCTCTCCTCTTTCTAACTGTTGAATTCCTTGTTACCCTTTAAGATTCACCCCAAGCCACATTTCTTCCAAAAAGCCTTTTTAACATATAATTCAGTTTTTTTTTAATTTTTTTAGACTTGTAGCATGACAGCATGAGGAATTCTACAGATTCAATTCCCAGAAAAACTTGTAAAAATTATTTTTTTTTTAAATTAAAGTCCCTGGTAAAGGTCCTAAGGTTGTACAGCAAATAAAGAAATATTTACTCAAGAAAATCTACTAAAACGTTGTAAGAGAGCATGTGGTATTTGCACCAAAACCTGCTCACTCCCTCCAACCTCATAGCTCAGCAAGATGGGAAATATACTCCAGACTAACACAACCAAGAACACAGGGCTTTCTCCCCCCAAGGCTGTTAGTGGAGGACTGTCCACCCAGGAGTGGCAGGATGTTAGTATTTCTCATCCTGTCCAGGTACCCGTTGCTGAGGCTAAGGTTCTGGGTAATTGCAGGTGGGGGCTGCCTTCTTCTGCCAAGTCCCTATTCACGGGCCAGGAATTTTACATTGGGCAAGATATTACCGACAATCTTGAGAATCCTGATCATCCTTGCCATGGCCCATAAAGGGGAAGTTTTATGCTGAGAGAGGTGTACCAAGAAGACTTGAGGCTACCACCTCCCTTCTCCTCAGAACGCTCAGCTCCTAAAGCAGACGTGTCACTTAGCAAGAAGCTTCAGAGCCTTGGCTCAGAAGTTTTGCCTGGGGATGGGCGGGTGGGAGGGAGAAGTATAAAGCTGAGCAAGTTGAATCTCTTATAAAGGACCTGTCTTAATTTGTAAAGGAATGTGGAGAAGTTCAAGCCCAATGATGATCTCAAAACGGTGGAGGTTGTTGTGAAAGGCAAATGGGAGAAGATTGGTAGATTTGGTCGATTCATTGGAGATGCAGTCTAAACCATAGGCCAGCTTGTTGCCAGGGAGAATCAGACAAAGACTCAGCTGGGAGGATGCAAGGCGTTCCTTGGCTATGGCTGCATAACTTCAGTCTCTGCCTAGATCTTCACAGGGCTGTCTCCTCTTCCAACCACGTCTTCTCTTCTGTCTCTTATAAGAGTACTTGCTATTGGATTTAGGGCCTACTCAAGTAATCTAGGATGATCCATCTTAATATCCTTAGCTTAATTACATCTGCAAATACCTTTTGTCCAAATATTCACAGGTTCCTGGGGTTAGGACCTAGATATATCTTTTTGGAGGCCACCAGTCAACTCACTACATTCGCTTTTCCCAAAAGATAGGGCATTTATGACTGAACAGAATGATACTATCACAAACCTGCTCTTACCCTAAAAAACAAAGATATGTGAAATTAATTTAGTTGTGCATGCTTCTTTGAATTTATTCTTCGAATTATAAGATATAAGCTCAAGGAGGTTGAATAGCTCGTAACTCCCTCCTGAGAATTTTGATAATACCCTTTTGTCATTCATTCACTTATTCTTTCATCTTTTTTCTCTTTAGTTGTCCAATAAATATTTACAGCTGTATTCCCAGTTACTAAGACAAAGCTCCTATAGTCAAGAATCCACAGTACTCTAGGAGATACATTATAATAGTTTGTTTATATGCTCATCTATCCTATATATTATTTCTTTACGAAATGCTGTGGAAGAATATAGGCAGGAGAAACATTTTCCTACAGTCACAGGGAAGATTTAAAAGAGGGGATGACCTTTGAATTAGTTTTAAACAATGAATAGAAGTATCCTAGGTAAAGAAAGGTGGGCAGACCTCTCAGACAGAGTCAGCCACATGTGAAAAATCCTAGAGACCATGCCATCACCAAAAAATCAGTAGCTCCAATGGTGGGAGGGTCCAGAGAAGTAGCTGGTGGTGACATCAGAACAGAAAGTTGAGGCCAAATCAGGAAGAGTCTTCTGTTAAATGAGATTGTACTATGTTGTGTGATCATTGGCGAGCCATTGAAATATTTGTTGATGAGATTTACAATTTTAAAAGTTAGCATAAAGCAGACTGGCAAGAAAAGCTATGATTGGTTTTCTTTTGTTTTCCTAAGTATATCAATGTCCCAGAAATGTACTATGAGTATTTCTTGAAATTTCTAAAACAAAGAGAAAAACAATAAAATAAAACAAACAAGAAACTAGTGTCCCATGTCTCCAAAATACACCCAAAATATGTTATCTATATTAGATGAACATGCACAATTGAAATTATTGCAACTTATTATAATTTTCAACACAATTGTCATATGTAAATGCCGAAGATTCACTTTTATCTAAATTAATGAAATGATAGCAGTTCAAATTTTAAAGATATTATAGAGAAATAAAATTAATTAGATAAGCTTCTAAAGAAATTATTCATATCCTTTGTGACTGGCCCCAAAATGTTTGCCTTTCATCTGATACACAAACATTAAATATAAAGATGTTATAATTAGAAACTTGATTATCATTCATTAAAGAATAATTTTCTAAACACAAGAGATGGGACAAAGTGGTCTGGAAGGAAAAGCCCATTTCAATTGGCCACAGAAGTCAGACTGTTTTCACATATGATGGAAGAAAAGGCTGAAATGGCACCTAGTATAAACCACTCCTTGACTTCTGTGAATCGTAGTGACTTCCTGTCACCTCTCTGTCACATAGCCTACGAATTGCCCATTACATTTGCCCTTTTATAATCAAAGGTAATGGAATACTGCCAAGCCTAAGTTACTTGGGAATTTGCTTCTAACTAGTTTCCATGAGCTGCTGTTTTTGCAGGCATCGATTGAAATAAACAGCCTCTCCTTTTCAGACTATAAGAGAGAAAAAATGAGTTGACAAATTTAGATATACTGGTGGGGCTCAATAAATAATTCTTGAGCCTTCTACAAGTAGGAGGGTGGAAGCCGTGAGCAGTAAATTACAGTCAACAGGGGAATGCAAAATAAGAGAATTCATAATTGAATAGGGGATGAGAGGAACAGTGGAAGTTTATAAAATAGGAAGATGTGAACGGAATATATGATAGAAAAGATAGCAACTTAGGAAATTTAAAACAAAACCGATGGGAATTTGAAAGAAGGTCTTAGAAAATAATTTCAGTAGTGGATTTAGGCTCTCTGGTGACAAAAGATAAAACTTTTTGAGATGCATTTTGCCCATAAATGGTGTGATAATTTCTAAATCACTAGTGATGGTTACCAATCCACGGATTATCAGCATAGAAACAAGTTAGAATACACCAATGGACATCAGCAAGGTAGAAATGCTACTAGGGATATTTTTGATAGTTTTTTCTCGTTACAGTATTAATTTTATATGTTATCTTTTCACTATCATGGCAACTGTATTGATCTACTGGTTCAAACACAGTCTTTTGACCCTCCTCAGATATGTACAGAGAGAACAATTGACCACCAGAATTTTAATAATTTTTGGTTATAGAATTGTGAAAATTCCAGCAAGCCAGACTATAAAGAGGAGTCACTCTATTTTACTCCTTAAAATCTCAGTCATATTTATAGAATAGTTTAGAATTAAATTAGAACTGTAATCAGATGGAGGTTTTAGTATCAAATGAACAAAGCATGTAGGTCATAGCTTTTCTATCAACCAAGTAGTAGGTCTCTCAAGAAAGGAAGAAAAAGGCTTTCTCTCACTGAGAAAGTTGTAGACTTAGACATATTTGAAAATCATACTTAAATTCCCTGGAGAAAATGACTCTTAAATGGTGACTTTGGTTCAAGTCCTCACCGACCCCTGTCTGTTTTCCCTGCTGGTTGCTAAAAAGCATGCTATCTGGCTGCACCATTTTCAGATGCTCTCTAAATGGGAAGAAAATGTGTAGGTTTCTTATCTATTACATTCATCTTAAGTGAACCTGGAAATAGTGGAGTCCTGCACAACTATTTGGCAAGTCCTCCAGGCCACCTTTTTTGTACATATCTACAATGAACTCCTAGTATCCTTTCTCCAGCTCACAAGAGTTGAGGTCCTGAAAACTAAAGTAGGCACATTTATGGTTGTAAAATTTTGATCTTATAGGAAAAAGTTTTAGAGCCATCGAGGTGAGAACTGACTTCATGAACACCTTAGATACTATTAGTTTTTTTAAATGTAAAACTAACAGTCACATTCTAAATAAAAGCAACATTAATGACAGTTTATAAATGAAAAATTAGTGCTAATGAGCATGGAACTATTACATTTTCCATTTTTCTATTAATATGTGTTATAAAATATTATCTACTTTTAATTCTTTATGCATGCTTACAAATTTTTCCTCTGTTGTCTATGTTCTTTTTTGTTTTGTTTTGTTGTTGTGTGTATGTGTGTATGCATAATGTGGTTTTTATTTGTTTGTTTTGTTTTATTTAGTTTTAGATCTACCTCTCCATTCCACTGCGTATTGCTTTTGCTGAATTTGTGACTCAAAAAAATTTCACAGCCCTAAGCACATACCTTCTTTTACCTTCTTTATACCTTCCTAATATATCACATCTTTCTCCTTACTACAACAAGTGAGGAAATAAAATTGTATAATGAGTTCATTATTCCTTATATCTCCTTTGGTAATCTAAGTCTTCTTTGCAAAAATCCCTGATTCTACTCTGCCAACAAAATTGCATTATGCTCCCATTGCTAAATCCTTAGTAGTTTTCTTTTACTAATTATTTCAAATAGGATTGATTGAAGATTATTGGAACTGAATTTCTTGAGATTGCTTTTACAATACAATTCAATTTAAACCCTTTATATATATTAGAATCTTAATTAGGGAGCCTCACACACTTTCAAAGGGATTAATGTATAGATTTATCTAATATTCAGTTTAAATGCTCATTCAATACCACCTTACAATAACAATCGTGTCCCCAATACGTACATGCACACACAAATACACACACTTTATTAGGGAAAAAACTAATATTGTAAACTATCCAGCATGTATTGCATGATCTGCTATGTACTATCTCTTTGAGGTTTGTTGGGTTACTGTGAAGGTATTATTTTCTCAAATGGGAATATGATTTCAGGGTATGTAAGGGCTGAAATCAATCTATGTGAGTTCATATCATAGGATATAATAAAGAAGTATCAACACTTGAACATCCAGTGAGTCTAAAAAAGGGTATTATTTGGACTCTAGTCAGCTTACCCATATTTTACACAAAGCCAGGAGTGATAAGGCCGAAATATGAATCCAGAGCAGTCTGACCAGCAAGTAAAGAAACAAACAAAACTGATGATTCCCCACAGGCTCTCTAGTACTTGTAAAACATAATCTTAAAATATCATAATAATTTTACTATGGATCACTTCCCAAACAATGCAACACCATAATAAACTAATAAACACCACCAAAAGAAAGGTGTGACAATTCCATTAACATGAAATTTTCTATTGGTAAATTTATAGTCATATATTTTTTTAATTCTTGGCATGACTCCCTTAAGTTTTTTGTGTGGGGTCAACTTTTGTAGCTGAAGTAAGCCATGCAAACAATAAAGTGTATAAATCTTGAGGTTTTATTCCAGTGGATTTTTATAAAATGAACATACCATGTCACCACCACCCAGAACAAGATATCCAGCATAATCAGCATCCCAAAAGCCTCTGATGTAACCCTTCTCAGTCATTATGCCCCTCGAGGTAACCTCTCCCCGATTTCTTAACACTATATTAGTTTGTTTTCTTTATAACTCTATAAAAGTTAATTAATATTGTGTACACACTTTTATATCTGACTTCTTTATCTCAATATAATATTTGTAAATTAACTCATATGGTTGCATGCAGCTGCAGTTCATTCTTTTCCATTGTTTGGAAAATAATTCCATTGTATAACTATCGCACAACTTTCTTTCTGGTGGACATTTGGGTTGTTTCAATGTCATGCTGTTTGAAAAGTGCTACCATAAATATATTGTGTATGTCTTTTGCTTGCACAAATATATGAATTTTGGTATGTCACATACTTAGGAATAGAGTGAAAGATTATAAGATACGCATCCATTCAGCTTTAGAGTATGCTTTAAACTATTTTTCTAATGTGGATATACCAATGTATAATCTGACCAGCAATGTATAAAAGTTCCAGTCACTGGACATCTCCAATAACACTTGGGAAGGCCAGTTACTTATTATTCATTTTTAATTTTAGCCATTGTAAAGGAGTATAGTTGTATTTCAGTGAGATCTTAACTTGCAATATCCTGATGATTTGATGCTAAGAACCTATTATGCTTATTAGCCACTTGGATATCTTCTTTTGTGAAGTACCTGTCTAAGTTTTTGCCATTTTGAAGTTGGGTTGCCTATATTCTCCTAATTGGTATGTGTATTATACATTATGGATAAGAGTCCTGTGCTAGATATGGGTATCACAATACTTTCCCCTATTTTGTGGCTTGACTTTTCACTCTCTTAATAGTATCTTTTGATGAACAAATTCTTAATTTAATAAAGTTGAATTCATCAGTCTCTGCTCTTAACTTTAGTGCTTTTTTGCATCTTATTCATTAATCATTTACTTAATACAGAATTTGAAAATTTTATCTTTTAGAAGGCCATTATTTTACTGTTATCATTTATATCTTTGATCTATCTGAAGATTATTAATATTGATGGTCTGAGTTAGAGGTCAAAGTTCAGTTTTTTCCACTCATGGATATCCAATTCACAATCAAAAATTATCGTTAAGTCCATCTATGATAGAATTATCATTAAGCAGTTGAGTATTTTTGTATAGGATTTTTTTTTTTTTTGGTGAGGAAGATTAGCCCTGAGCTAACATCCGATGCCAATCCTCCTCTTTTTCGCTGAGGAAGACTGGCCCTGGGCTAACATCCGTGCCCATCTTCCTCCACTTTATGTGGAATGCCACCACAGCATGGCTGGACAAGTGGTGCATCACTGCACGCCCTGGATCCGAACCTGTGAACCCGGGCCGCCGAAGCAGAGTGCGCGATCTTAACCACTACGCCACCGGGCCGGCCCCTGTATAGGCCTTTTTATAGAATTTTCTGTTCCACTGGTCAATTTTTCTATCTTTATGTTCATATAATCCTCTCTTAATAAATCTATATTTATAATAAATCTTGATATATTGCTAATATAAGTATTATAAGACCAGCAATTTTGTTTTTGCTTTTAAATATTTTCTTCATTATTTTCCCTTTAAATTTCTATACATCTTTTAGTATTTGCCAAATTGTGTGTGCGTGTGTGTGTGCACACACACGCACACATGCACATACACACACACACAACTGTTGGAATTCTGATTGATACTGCATAGAATCTACAGACAAATTTAAAGAAAACTGACATCTCTTACATTTGGATTTCCAAAATATGAACTTTTGTATATCCTTCATTTATTTTCATCTTCTTTAATTTTTTAGTAATGTTCTATAGTTTTCTGTTTAGTCTTGCATATCATTCATTAGATTTTATTACTATTTAGTTGAAGTCTTTTTTTCTAAGTATGTACTATCTTTATTTTCTGAGTATTGCTAGAAAACCAAAATCTAATTATTTTATAATAACATAATCTTGCAAACTTTACTTATTGTTTAAAATAGTTTGTGTAGATTTTTTGATTTCTGTTTACTCGATGGTGTTGTCTGTGAACAGTGACAATTTTATTTTTCCCTTTCCAATATTTAGGCTTTTATTTCTTACTTGTATCTTATTGTTCTGGCTCAAACCTTCAATATAATTGAATAAAAGTAGCAATGGTAGACAGCCTTATCTCATTTCCAATCTCAGGGAGAAAGCTTTCAATATTTTACCATTAGGTATGATATTTGCAATGTTTTTCTTGTAGCTACTCTTTATCAGATTAAGTTCTCTTCTATTTCTAGTGTGCAAAGAGCTTTTTTCATGAACATGAGATGAATATATAACATTGTCTGTATCTATTGAGATTGATCATATGTTTTTTTCTTTCAGTATTTTAATTTACATTAATAGATTTGCAAATGTTGTAATCTGTCCTTGTATTCTCTGGGTGTAATATTATATTTTTATATTAGTGGTTTTGATTTGCTAATATGTTACCCAGGATTTTGTTTATGAGAAGCAGGCTGTTAATTCTCCTTTCTTGTAACATTCTTGTCAGGTTTTAGCATTAAGATTACTCTGGCTTCATGATATGAGGTGGAAAACACTCCCTTTTTTACTTCTCTCTGATAAAGTTTATGTCAGGTTCATTTGAGCATGACGACTTATGTGTTAAGAGTTATTAATTATGGATGCAATTTATTCAATAGAGAAAGTGATAGGCGTATTTTTCTCTTTTTCGTATTTATGCCAGATTGCAAAGACTGCTTTTTCAACTTATTAGCCGATTTCATATGTATTTTAAATCTTATTTGCATAAATATTTCATAATGTCCAATTACTATATTTTTAATATCTATAGTATTTGTAATGATGTCCCCTTCTTTTCTGATATTGGTAACTTGTACCTTTTCTATTTTACTTTGCAAGATTTTTTTCAACTTTAGTCATCTTTGCAAATAAATAAATTTTGCTTTTGTTGACTTTCACTACTGTACATTTGTTTTCAATTTCATTGTATTCTATCCTATATTTATTTTCACCTTTCTACTAGTTTTTAATTTTCTGTTCACTTCCAGCCTTTTTGAAGCGGATGCTTAGATAATTGATTTTTAGCATTTCTTCTTTTCTAATACAGACATTTAAGGCTAATTTCCTTCTAGGCACTGTGATAGCTGTATTCCACAAGTTTTGCAATGCCCTTGTTTTGTTATCACTCATTTTTAAAATGTGCTAATTGTCTTTGTGATTTTATTCTGTTTTCCATGGCTTATTTAGAAGTATATGGTTTAATTTCTAATACTTAGGGGTAATTTTAGTTATGTTTTTGTTATTTATTTCTACTTTAATTCCACTGTGTTAAGAAAGCATACTCTGCATGTGTTGAGACTTGCTGTATGGCCCGGTTTTTGGCCATTTTGGGTAAATGTTTCAAGTATGTTTGACAAGAACGATTTTCCTATAATTTTTGAGTGCAATCTTTTGTACACTTCAATTAGATAAATTTACTAATCATGATATTAGTATTCTATCCTTACAATATTTTTTTTGTCTACTTGTTTGATTAGTAGCAAGTTGTGTGTTAAAATCTTCATCTATACAACTGTTGATTTGTCTATTTCTGCTCTTGCTTCTGTCAGTTTTTTACTTTTTATACTTGGCAAACATATTATTAGGTACACACAAATTTAAGATTTTTAAATCTTCCTGTTTAATTTAATCATTTACCATTATGAAAATTTTCTCTTTCATTTTGATAATATTTCTTTCTCCTAGCCTATAGCTGAACTACTTTCCTTTGGTTTAAATTTGCACAATATATCTTTTTTTCAATCCTTTCATCCTTTATTTAATGTTTAGTTCTGATAAGAAACATGATTTGAAAATTGGTTGCTTTTTTCTAGTCTGACAGTTAATGTCTATTAATTGAAGTATATAGTTTATTGACATTTAGTGTGATTGCTTATATATCTGGGTTTTAATTTATTGTACTTTTAAAAATTTCTTTGTCAGTTCTTTCTCATTTTTCCTCCTTTCTATCTTCTTTTGGATTGATAAGTTTTAATCTTTCCATTTCCCCCATTAGCCTATAAGTTATATAGTCCTCTATTAATATTATTTAATTGTAACCTTAAATATCATATTTATATATGTCCTTGACTTATGAGAATATACCTTAAAGTAATGTTTCAAACATTTTATGTACAATGCAAGGACATTTCCAATGCATTAATTGTTTATGACAATTTGTTACACCCTCCCTGTTTCTGTGTCATTGCTGTTATGTGTTTTAAATCTACATCTAATTTACACATGCAAGGCACCCTAATATATTAAATAATAAGTATTCTTTTTTAACTACTCACATTTCTACATTACTATATTGCCAGTTAGGCTGGTTTTCCTTTTATCTGAAGAACATTTTTCTTTTACTTCTTTTAGTAAGAAACTACTGATAATGAATTTTATCACATTATTTTTTTTGGAATAAAAACACTTTTATTTCAAGTTCTTTTTTTTTTTTTTTTTGGTGATGAAGATTGGCCCTGAGCTAACTTCTGTTGCCAATCTTTCCTCTTTTTGCTGAGGAAGATTGGCCCTGAGCTAACATCCATGCCCATCCTCCTCTATTTTGTATGTGGAATGCCACCACAGCATGGCTTCATGAGAAGTGCATAGGTCCATACCCGGGATACAAACCTGCGAACCCTGGGCCGCAGAAGCAGAGTGTGGCAACTTAACTACTACGCCACCAGACTGGCCCCCAAAGTTGTTTTTTTTTAATATAAAATTCTGGTTTGGTAGTCATTTTTCTTGTGCTCTTCAAATATGTGATTTTTTTTTCTCTGACTTTCATATTTTTTGCTATAAAATCTATAGTCAGTCCTTGAATTCCAAATATCTTACTTTTGTGGGGTGACTAAAAGATTCTCATTGTTTTTATTTTTCAGCAATGTTACTATGATGTGCCTGGTTGTGGTTTTCTTTGTATTTTTCCTGCTTATATTTTGCTGAAAACATGGCTTAATGTCTTCTTTCCAATTTGAAACATTTTGACTATTATTTATTCGAATATTACTTAATCCTTAGTTTTCTTTCTCTCTTTCTGGAACATTAGTTACGAATACGTTAGACCGTTTCTCTATAACTTGTATCTACGCATCTCTCTGTATTTTTATTTCTATTTTCTGTCATTCTTCTTGATTTTTTTTTTTGTGTGTGTGAGGAAGATCAGCCCTGAGCTAACATCCAATGCCAATCCTCCTCTTTTTGCTGAGGAAGACTGGTCCTGGGCTAACATCTGTGCCCATCTTCCTCCACTTTATATGGGACACCGCCACAGCATGGCTTGACAAGTGGTGTGTCAGTGCGCAATGAGATTTGAACCCGCAAACCGCGGGCCGCTGCAGTGGAGCACGCGCACTTAACAGCTGCGCCACCAGGCCGGCCCCTTGATTTTTTTTTTTTTTTTACTATCCTAAATCTGGTTTGCTAATCCATATTTCTGCTGGATCTCATGCTTTGTTTAAACTATAGATTGAATTACTTTTACTGATGGAATTTTTCAGCTTTAGACTCCCTCTTTGATTTTTTCTTTTGAGGAAGATTGGCCCTGTACTAACATCTGTTGCCATTCTTCCTCTCATTCTTTTTTCTCCCCAAAGCCCCAGTGCATAGTTGTGTATCACAGTTGTAGAGTTGTAGCTCTTCTATGTGTGATGCCGCCTCAGCATGGCTTGATGAGTGGTGTGTAGGTCCGTGCCCAGGATCCAAACTGGCAAACCCCAGGCCCCCAAAGCAGAGCACGTGAACTTAATTGCTATGCCACCGAGCCGGCCCCTCTTTGATTATTTTCATAGATTTCAATTCTTTGGTCAAAGTATCCATCTCATCTGATATTTTCTTGAATACATAACTGTATTTATTCTTGGGTCCTTGTCTGATAATTCTAATATCACTTAGGTCTTTTCTGTTACCTGTTTTTTGATTTTTGGTGGTTTGGTCTTCTTTCTTGGCAGGCCCCCTGATTTTTTATTGATTTTGGAAATTAGATGCAAAAAAGCGTTATCTTCCTTCAGACGGGGTCTGGTTTTCTTCTCACAGGAAGATATGTATAGATAGATCACCATGATACCATCGAGACTGGGTTTCAGAATTTATAGGGGATGATTTAATTTCTGGTTTTCCCTTACTTCTAAAGTCCATCTTTTCTGTTAAATTGCTAAAATATATGTTTAGTTTTTTTGCCTCTTAGCACATGCTCTCTGATAGGTTTCAAATCCTCTTATTTCTGCATGTTTCAAGATTTGGTAAATGCATCAAGGGAAAAAGCCACCCATAATGTTCCAATTCCTCCCTTCAGTGAACTTATCACTGTGCACTTGGCCTCTTAATTTCTGACACCTTGGTAGCCCTGAACTCCAACTTTTGTCTCCACAGTCCCATGAGACCACCCGAAACTCCAAGTCACTGATTTCTCTTTGGTTTCTATGCCCTGTGAGTCGAATCTGTTAAAGTCCCAAAGAGAATAAGCAGTGCTAAATTTAGGAGTCACCTCAATTTATTTCCCTTCTTTCTGGTATCTTGGCTTCTTAAGTAATGACTGCCTTCAAATTGTGTTTTCCCCCTAACTTTTTAGTTATTCTCAGTGTGAAAGATAGTCTGATATAAGCTACCATCATAGACATAAGAAAAATACTTAATTTTTTCCCCACCACATTGTGGTGTGATATGTTCATTATTTCTCCAAGAAAATTAAACTATACATCACTGTACTTATTGAACAACAGACAAAATATTTTAATAAAATAATCCTAATCCTCCATGAGTTAGAACCCAGCAGAATTCATGTATGGTAATTAAGACTGTGTTATCTCTAGTTAATGCTCTAACTACAAAGCCAGACTCATCTCTCGAGACTATCTTTCCTCAGTCTACGTTTTGGTCATGATGAATTCTGCATTTGTTTTGACAGTGGACCAAGATATATATACCATACTAAGTTAAAAAACAAGTACATAATTCAAGACAAATGATGAGCAGACCTAGTTGAAATAACTGCATGCAACCCACCAACTGCATTTGTATCCACAAAACCATCTATCAATGTATATTAGAAAGGTAACTAGTTACAGAAAATTATATATCTTTTAATAAAATTTAAAAAGATACATTGGGTGAAATATGCAAACTTGCAAGTAATAGGAAGGACTATGTGTTTTTTAAAATGTATTTGCAGAGGCAATGCAGAGCACCTGTACAGAATGGCACTGTGCAATGTCTGCAAGTCTATCTCTCTCTCTCTTTTTTTTTTTTTGGTTATAGGTAAAAATTAGGTGCTAGCTGCACAAAACTCACTTTCAAAATGTCTACCCTGTTAAAGGAAGGTTAATAAACTCTTTGTGGATGCAGTAAATCTATCATGCAAATTTGCAATGTAGAGAAACAGAGATGCTGACAGGGACATAAAATGTCAAGCTTATTTCAAAACATTATGAGAAAGTGAGAGAACAGAGGCCAATATTGGAGTCTTCAATTTTGTTAGCAAAATAATTGCAAATAATGGTGACAAAGAAAAACTGTGAGAGGTTTATTTGTATTTACTGACTTTATGGAGGATAGGAAAAAGCCATGTATGCTACCAGAAATACTATAATTTCTAAAAAATCAGGTCAAAGACAAACGAAAAATGATTTTTCCTTAACACACCAGCAAAATAAGTAATTTTATCCTTATATATTGGCACATTTCTCTTAGAACATTAACAGTTTGATGTAGATTTTTTCCATCACAATACTGGAATCAATAAGTGGAGAATGAATCACTTCAGTTGACTTCGTCTTCTGAGCTCCATTAGGTGATAGAGAAAATTGTATGGTTGAGGTCCAAGCTCTGAGTATTCTTTATATAAGTCTTATATGTACAATCAAACTGATGGTGAAATCCTACTTGCAAACCCAATCCCTACTCTATTAGTAATTCATGCCTCCCACATCAGAATGTCACCATCATCATCATCATCATCATCATCTTAAGAAACTATATGCTCTTTATTGGACACTTACTCTGAGGCACCATGCTTTCATTTTTGTGGAGAAAGTAATATAATTATTCTCTCATAAACATTTAACATATGATAATTGTAATTTTAAAAGAACCATTCCAACTACCATTCATTCAATGAATATTGACTCTATACCTACTGGATGCCAGATACTCTTCTAGGCATTGGAGATACCAAATAGAAAAAAGTAACAAAACAAAAAACGTATTCTATTATATTCATACATAAATGCGGGGATGCTCTCAGGTAGAGATAAAACTTAAGAACAAACATAAAACCAGGTGAAGTAAAAGAGAGAAATGTTGGAAAGGTGTAGCCTTTCTAGGTAAGTGTGGTTTCACCACTCAACTCCTTTTCCCTCATGCTTACAAACGATATATACAGGACTGCACTATCAAGTTATAGGGGCGTTGACCTCCTTTCTGTATTTTTTTTATCCCAACAATCATTTCTCTCATTTCTCTACTTAAAAATCTAAGAATTTGACCCCAAGCATTCATCCTTAATAGGAAAATAAAATGAGACCGACTCCTCTTTCTCAGTGATTGCTGGGAAACTTTACCCTCAGCAGCAGGGTTGTTGGCAACCAGCGATGATCACAGAGTAATGGCTTCTAAAGATCAAAGGTCAAATATGTCTTCATCTATTTCTGCCAACTGATGCTATGAGGAGGGCATAGCCTACTTGGGGGGAAACATGTCACTTTCTTTCTAATTCGCTTTTATAGAGGAAACAATGGGTTTATTGAATTCTGGCATTCAAGCTAGAACCTATAATACTGAGAGAGGGTGGAATAGTAAATTCACTTCATTTAAAACATCTACAGTTAGAAACTTAAGCAGTTTTTCTCAAATTCTTGTGGATCTCAGAATCTTTCTAAAATTTGACTCAATGAGTTTGGTTTGGAGCCCACAAACTTTTATTAGAAAATAAAGTCAGAAAAGGATTCCAGAGGTTTGAGCAGGCTCAATGTAATAAGAACCATAGTGGGAAAATCCTTCTTCATTTAAGACTCTTCCTCTGTCTATACTATTAATCTTGTGAGGGTTTGAAAGACAGCATTAATGCTTGCTGTATTTTTATACATTCTCTGTGAAGCTTTGATTCTGCAAAGAAAGAATCTGTCCCAGCATCCCCTCTGGCAGTAGAAATTTAGACTTTAAACCAACTGGTAAGCATGTTTTATGGTTTGGCAAACCCAGTTATTATTGATAGAATGTAAATTCAATCCAAATAGGAATTTTAGGTCTTTCTGGTTCACTGTTGTAGTCAGCATATAGAAGAGTACCTGGTACATAGTAGGTCACCCTGAAGTTAAGATAATACCTATCTTAGGGTGTTATTGAGAGGATTGAATGAATCACAAATGAAAACACCAAGCAAACTGCAGGATTTTAAAAGAGTTGGGTCTTGTTTTGTCCTTTGATGTATTTTGCTCCAAACTTTCAAGTTATCTCCTTACTGACTCAACTTCCTGAGGTCCTGTCACCTCAGTCCCTAATTCTACAAACACAATTTTCTCCTTAACCATTATTCCGGGGAACAGAAACCATATCATGTAAACAAATTTTTTCAAGAAACTAACTTTGTATTTTACTAGGCAAAAAGGGAGAGAATAAGACTTGTTTATACATTGAGGCACATTTGGGCTCACTTTAAGAAAGTGTTTTCTAACACAAATGCTCAAGAGAAAACTAAACATCCTTCCAAAGTAGTAAGTTTCCGACCCCTCCAAGTATGCAATTGTAGGATAAGGTCGTGGTCGAGGCAAGTGGAGTACCAAATGGTAAATGCGGGGTAGGTTTTAATATCTGCTCTAATCATTAAAACAAACATTGCTTTTTATTCTGACTCATGTTTAACTACCAAGTTTATATAGGGAAATTTACATCTAGAGTTGACTCATTGAAACTAATTTAGGAATTGTTATAATAATTTTCCATCTCATCTGGTTCCTACATTGAAATTACAGGTCATGCATTCACAGCACTACAAATTACTGTTTTTCCTATAAGCAAGTTGACTCTGATTTATTATACATCCTTTCACGATTTTCCCCCACTAAATTCTTAATCTTTGACTCGTGATAATGTTGCTCCTAGAATTCTCTGCTGAAAAAAAAATAAAACAAATAAAATCCCTACGAATGAGTTCCAGTGTGTAGTTTCTCATCCCAACATCCATATTTATCTCTAATTAAGTGCATGAGAGCAACTCAGAATTTTGTAATTTCAAATATCGCCCATCCAGGTGATTTTTCATAACTATGTGAGAATAAAAAGCTTCTATAACTTTTAATTTCTTGCACATAAAACCTCATTATAATTTCTTCTCAGGAAATTGTTGGAATTTGCTCAACACTAAAAAGAATTAATTGCCTAATATATTAAGGCAATTAAACAAATCATTTCATCATATGAATAACAAAGAGAGTAGTTTCAGGATAACATGGAAAAGGAAGGGGAGGCACAATAGAAGCTAATAATGATAGACGTTCAATTAGCATTTGTTATATAGTTAGCGTTAGTATCCATTTTACAGATGGCAAAACAAAGGTGAAGAGAATCTATCTCACTTCCCTCAAGTCAAACAATTAAAAAATACTGATACAGGGCCCGGCCTGGTGGCATAGTGGTTAAGTTTGTGTGCTCCATTTTGGCAGCCCTGGGTTCCCAGGTTCAAATCCCAGGCGTGGACCTACGCACCGCTTATCAAGCCATGCTGTGGCAGGTGTCCCACATATAAAAAGTAGAAGAAGACGGGCATGGATGTTAGCCCAGCGCCAATCTTCCTCAGCAAAAAGAGGAGGATTGGCAACAGATGTTAGCTCAGGGCTAATCTTCCTCACTAGAAAAAAAAAAATACTGATACAACACAGGGTTTTAAATTTGTGTATGCTTCATTCTAAAGCACATCTAGATCTTTTGCAGTTATACAGTATTTGCCTTAAATTTTAGCTTGATATAGACACCACAGAAGTAGAGTTACAAAGCCATACACAGAAGAGAGGATTTTCCTCCAGAAGTGTATCTGCAGTGAAATAATTTTCCACAAATATCCTTCCACCTTCTCTCTACTAAACAAGAACAACAACAACAACAACAACTGTCTGAGAGATTAAAAATACGGGCTTAAAGGAAATATGATATTCCTACCTCTAAGATAAAAGACTGTCCTATCATATTTTGAGCCTTCTTGATATACTAAAAGGTCCCAATGGGCAGAATGCATCAACATCGTGAATAAGTAGAGTAAAAGTTGGTTTACAGAGCAGCTGCATAAAAAAAGGGTGGTGACAAGAACTCTGGAACAGCATGCAGGGTCAGGCTGAGGTTAATAACATGTTTTTTTAACTGAGTGTAGCAGGCAATGTTTTTCCTCTCTCTGTGCTGCTTCACACTACACTTTATGAAAACAAAGGTAATTCTATTACACTGAGTTATGGTGAACATTCCAGTTCAAATATTTGAAGATGTCTATGAAAACTAAGCATGTTATTATACTACCAGTTAATTATCCAATGGAATTAGGCATTAGCCAATGTTCTTTAAGCCTATTGATAAATGTTAATAGTCTTGTCTGATTTATGTGTTCTCCCTTCGTTTATTCAATCAATCATTCCTTCATTCAATAAATATTTATTGAATTTTAAATAAATACTTATTTAATGTCATCGAATATTTATTACCAGATACTCTTATAGCTGCTGGGGAGATATCAACTTATAGCATAAGATATTCTACACATGGGGAAGAATTCATCAACAAAAGACATGATAATAAGTAAATTATATGATATGTTAGAAAGGATTAAATGCTAACAAAAACGGACAAAGCAGCGTAAGCATGATCTGGTAGTGGTGGTGGTAAAGGTAGGGCTTATTTGAGCAAAGACCGAAAGATGGAGTTAATCATGGCTATAGCAAGAAGATGCATATTCCAGGCAAAGGAAACATTTATTGCAAAGATTCTACAGGGAGAGCATGGCTAACGCCTGGAAGCATTCAATCACAGATTTGTGGATGGTTAGCAAACAAAATTATTTTCTTAGGGGCAGTAATAGACTTGCACATAATAGTGACAGAGTGCAATGAGAATGAAGTGGCATCCTTTTCTTGATTACCAAATCGAGATAATGTAAGACAAAACTACTTTAGGTTTTAACAAAGAATTAGGCTTGGGTTGTTAACTTTAAAGTATACAACCAACTGCTGTATTCTAGGAGGATATTTTATTTCCTTAGGAAACTTCTCATTTGATGTATCCCCACCTCAGAATATTTGCAAGAATTCTGTGCCCTTTTCTTTCCCCATATTATGATAGGCTGATATATTTTGCCCTTTGTGAACAGTATTTAGCATATTATAAGCATGTAGTTAAAAACTCTGTAATTGTATCAAAAAAGTAGCCATTATGGTTATATACTCATTCAGTGAATATTTGCCAATCATTTATAACATGATACTTGGTGTCCTATGAGCTAAGAGGATTACAGAAAAGTGTAAGATGCAGTCTTTGCCCTTGATGACATTAGTCTGGGAGGCAACAGAAGGCACATACACAAATAACTATAATTATGAATTAGATCATCACTGCCTTCTCTGAACTCCCATGTAGTTGCAGCAACATATACAGTTTCAGAAAGGATGTAGCATTTGATCTGAACCTTGGAGGAAAAGTGGTATTTGGAAATGCAGAGAAATGACAGGATATTCAAGGCAAGGAAACATAACGTCATGAGCAAAGGTCCAGAGGTAGGGCAATGCACACTGTGTCCAAGGGACAAGTGATGAGCAACAAGGGTTTTGATAAAATAGTGTAGATCCAAGACATCTATAGTTTTTGGGTGGGAAAAATTTTATAGTATTTTATCCCAAAACATTTTCCTCAAGTTTAAAATCATAACCACACATTATTATTGATACTTGATATTTCTAATAGAAGTTAAGTATTCTAAAGGAATAATCCCTCATTTAAACTGTTTTATTCCTAAAGAGGCCTTTAGAGAATATGTTCATGTACATGGTAAAAATCATAACTAAGAAATTGCAAGTTCAGATTTTATAACATAAATCTATTTTGGATCTTTAAATTATGATCAGTAAATAAATACTACACTTTATGACTCAAATCCAGCTAGTGTAGCCAAAAGTGAGCAATACGACGAGCATGCACAATGTCAAAAAGAGTTGGTAAGGTATTTACTTATTTGAGTAGAGGTAGGAAATATAATAATGACAAATAATAATGGAAACAACAAAAGCACTAGCTTTCATGTCTTTATCATCTACCAGGTATCACACTGGATATTATTATACACCACCTCTTACTCGAGATATATTTATTTAGTAAAAATTAATTTGGTATAACTGTATTCAAGGTGAAAAAATGAAAAGTACTACTTATAAGAAATAAAGGCAAGACTCCCAACATTTCTGGACCTCAGTGTACAGTCCCAAACTGAGTCCTGTTTGAATAGAAAATCCCTCCTCTTTCCTTAAAAAATATCTGGGTTCTCAAAGACCGAATCTTTTCTAATTCCCTTTGCATTTCACATAAAATGTGGGCCTGTGTTTGCTATATAATGGTTAGTCAATAGATGTTTATTAAATCACTACCTGAATGAAAATGTAATTAATAGATGGGTAAATGGTAGGATGGATAGATGGGTGGACTGATGAGTCAAAGGAAGAATATCACCAGGAGCAGTATATTTTGCTTAATGTAAAATATAACTCAGAAGCTCAAGATGAGAGATGTTAAGGCAAGCAATGACTCTCCTCAGAAGTAAAGCTGCATGGTGCTCTCAGTTCGTAAGAATTAGGATGTGGTCTCCAGATAAACTCAGACCCAGCAGAGTGCAAAGTATAGGGCGAATGCCAACTATTGGTCAGTGGGTGAGTATTGATTTTAAGGGATATAATTATCATGAGGAGTGACAATTAACATATCTAAAATAATCAGAAAAAAATTCATTGATTGATCCACGTGACTCTATTAGTATATACGTGTGTGTGCGTATATACGTATACATATTTATTCATGGTAGTGGCATAGTTTTATACTATTTTTTCTAGTTAAACAATTTAAAATAGCAAAGTTGATCGTATAAATTTAACTATTTGAATTCTCATATTAAAGAAAAATTTACATAAATTATCATTTAGTAATATAAAGTAATATCATGTGGTCAGTAATATGATGTGTATAAAGATTTTTTTATTGATAGCAGGCAGAATATGGCAATATAAATTGCATATAGAGTGAATTAAAATTATATAAAAAATACTGAAGAGAAATAGATTACATGTTAGTGGTTATCTCCAGGTTGTGAACAAAATCATCAATATAACTTTGTTCTTTAGTGATTTTCTCTTCCATTTCTTTTATATTATCTGTATTATCCATGCATCATATTTTTAATTAACAAAAATAACTGAATTTTATTTTATTTTTAGTAATAGAGTTTTTTTACCCAAGTTGTTATTTCCAGTCTCTCAAAACATTGACATTTGGTATATTTTTGTGTTCATAAAACATATGGTACAAGCAACATTTTCTGGTACATTTTCTCTCCCAGTTGCCTCTTCTCTCCCTTCCCAATAACCAGCAAGATTTTTCTACTGCCAAATATCTAAGGTAAATCTGAGTTCTTTGTCATCCTCTCCACTTGCAAACTCACTTTCATAATCATTGAAAACCTGTTCAAGAAATTCCCAATATTAAAACGTTACATAGAAAATTACTAGAAAAGTAAGAGAAATCCCAAAGAGAAATCCCAAAGTATCACTATGAGAGGATAACTTCCTTTTTAGACTTAGGAATACACACACAAATACACACACACACAACTGTTGGAATTTATCTAATCCCACTTTCAGAGGGATTAATGTATAGAGTTATCTAATATTCGGTTTAAATGCTCATTCAATACCACCTTACAATAACAATCGTGTCCCCAATACGTACATGCACACACAAATACACAGACTTTATTAGGGAAAAAACTAATATTGTAAACTATCCAGCATGTATTGCATGATCTGCTATGTACTATCTCTTTGAGGTTTGTTGGGTTACTGTGAAGGTATTATTTTCTCAAATGGGAATATGATTTCAGGGTATGTAAGGGCTGAAATCAATCTATGTGAGTTCATATCACAGGATATAATAAAGAAGTATCAACACTTGAACATCCAGTGAGTCTAAAAAAGGGTATTATTTGGACTCTAGTCAGCTTACCCATATTTTACACAAAGCCAGGAGTGATAAGGCCGAAATATGAATCCAGAGCAGTCTGACCAGCAAGTAAAGAAACAAACAAAACTGATGATTCCCCACAGGCTCTCTTTGCACAGTACTTGTAAAACATAATCTTAAAATATCATAATAATTTTACTATGGATCACGGACACACACACACGCGCACACACACACAAATTGTAATGTTTGATTATCCATTGCTGAATTATTGCAATTTTGTATTACATATATAATATCAAAATTAAAATTCTCATCTAAAGATAACAAATATGTGGTAGTGTCATATCTAACATAATGTGCTATGCCATCAGATGAAATGGAGAATATGTTTTGTCTGAATCTCTAGTTTCTGTTCATTCTTCTTCCTCTACAATATTTCTCAAAGTGTGCTCCATAACTCATTCATATTCAAATTATTTGAGGTGTTTACAAAAAGCATATAAAACTGAACCCAACAAAAGTCCCAGTGAATAAGAATCTCTGGGCTTGGGAACTGGGATTCTTAGTCTCCTGGAAGTTTGGCAAACACAACTCCAGCTTGTTGTCCACATATATTCATCTCACCTTATAAAAATTCGTCACCCAACCATATTTCCAATAATTGGGCTCCTGCAGACCTCTGCACTTTACTACTCCAATCTCTCTTCTTAGATACCCAGAGTTCTGAATTAAAATGTCATTGCAATAAGGAAATATAAACCATGCATTAGTATCTACATTCCATTTTTTCATTTCCAATACGTTATCTCTGCCGACAGTCACAGATCCCTCTGAGTTAAGTAGGACAAATGTTATTAGAATTCTTTGTTTACAGAAAAATTAAAAAAGGTTTAGTGGATATAAGAAAAAAATCCCAAGGTCACATATCTGGTTAGACTGCAAAGACCAGCCTTAAAGCAAGGACTTGTTTTATCCAAAAATAATGCACAAAGAACATACCTAAAGAGGTTTATGAAGGAACAGGGAAACTACATGGATGCTCTCAGTTTTTAGAATGCCCTAAAGTTTTAGGACTTACAACTAGAAGAGTATTTAAGAAGTATTTCATAATATTTAATATTAATATTTATTATTAATAATTATTTTAATTGTATTATTTACGATTTTAAAAATAGTTTGAGACTATTTCAACTGTCTTTTGTAATATAATGCTTTTGTGCGATCCAAGTTAATGTGGTAATTTTAAAATATGGCCTCCACATTGCTTGTAAGGTGAGTTATATGTTCACTTTCCTTGAACGTACGGTCTGTTACTAATCAATAGTATACAAAAAAAGTGACATTATGCCAATTTCTAGACTCAAGTCTTAAAAAGCTAAGCTAAACAGCTAAAAAGCTTCCACTTTCTGTCTCCTTTGGGATATTCACTGTTGGAACACAGACTCCAGGCGATGCAGAAGCCCAAGCTGCCTCTTGGAAAGGCAGCTGACAGCCCACACCAATTTGCCAGCCATGTGAGTGAGCCATCTCGGAACTGGACGGCCAGTCACGTGCAAGCTATCCCAGCTGGGACCATATTCTGCAGAGACAAGCTGACCCTGAGAAGCCCCGCTCCAATTTCAGATTTGTGGCAAAATAAATATTATTGTTGTTTTATGCCATTAAGTTCTGGAGTCGTTTGTTACATAACAGTAGATAATCAGAACAGATTTTAGTGCCTGGAAGTAAGGTGCTACTGTAATGAAAACTTAAAACACGTGGCGTTAGCTTTGGGACCAGGTGGCAGACAGGAACTACATGGATTGAGAAGACTGTTATTGAAAGCCTAAACGGCCCCAGGGAGAGTGCTGAAAGACTGAAAAATGTGAGCAGACTGTTTGTGAAGTCTCATAGTAAATAAAACAGGGAAAGTATTATTGGAAGTTGGAGGAAAGGGACCCTTGTATGTAGTGGCTAGATTTTTGACCATGTCACCTGCAGGTCATGTAGAAAAAAAGGAAATGTACCTAACAAATTTGATGATCTAATTAAGAGATTCCAGGCAGAGGCAGAATTTTTTAAATGTCACTTGGTTTCTTCTCATTGCCTAAATAAAATGTGAATGGAGAGAAATTAGCTAAAGAAGGAACTTTTCCACCAAGACTGGTTGGGTTTGAAAACAAAACTGTTTTCATTTGCAGCTTCTCAAGAGAAAAACAATTCTCAAATTAAGAAATGTCTCAGTCCACGATCAAATACAGAATGGGACAATATGATTCTTTGTTAATAGCTCAGATATATCTAAGCTTCCTCCTGGGAACTTTCAGAGTGATAAAAGTCCCTGCGAGGATTTTACGAACAGAGCATGTCTCACAGATCCTCTCTGTTAAGAATCTTAAGACCACTGACCATAGCAGTTTCACTAGGTTCCCAAGGTCAAGAAGGGCTCATCTTGAAGAGATTTGTCTAATGAAGTGAATTATACATTTATTTGTTAGAAACTTACAAAGAAGTGTATTGGCTTTGACTAACAGAGACAGTAAATAATGAAAAGAGGCCACTGGACTCTCAAATATTTATAGGTAGGAAGCAGATTGAGAAGACATCTCAGCTATAAACACAGATGGTTTGCTTATGAAAAAAAGAAGAATGATTCAGAGGGCAGAACCAAGAGCCATAGGGTAGAGCCAAGAGTCTAGAAAAATAGTTCTTGAGAGAAGTACTAGATACAAGGAACCAGTGATATGTACTCAACTGAATTCAAGAATCACTATTTACCAGTGATTGCTATGTAACTTCCATCTCCTCCCTTGTTGAATAATGGTGTCTATAGATATTATCCCCATCATGTCCCACCAATATATTCTGGGTATGTGGAAGGCAGGCAACTTCTCTATTCATCTCACAGGTCTTCCGATGGAGAAGAACCGTACTCTAGGAGTTAGACTCAAAGAAGCACACCTATATTTAATTTAGATGACAGGATCCTTAACTTCAAGTCTGAAGCTGATGCTGTAATAAGCCAAAATCCTGCAGTGCTTTAGTAGGAATTTAATAATTTCTGGCCATTTGTGGTGGTTTTAAAACACGGCATAAAATTATTTAAACTTCCTCTCGTTGAGTCCCTTCCCCTGCATCTGGGCTCTGGTACTGCCTAAACAATAGAAAATGACAGAAGTAAAGCTTTGTCATCATTGAAGCTTCCCAAGCTATGAGAAACCGCTAGATTTCACTCTCTATCTTTCTTGGGATGGTTGCTCTTAGAACCCAGACACCATGGAACACAGACATCAAGCTGCTCCATGAAGAAACCCACACGGAGATGAACCAAAACAACCATAATTTTCCCAGCCATTTGAGTGAACCAAGTGAATCTCCAGCACCAGTCAAGCCACCCCAGTTGACACTGTGTAGATCAGAAATGAGGTGTCCTCATTTTGCCTTGCCCAGATTACAGATTTGTCAGCAAATTACTTGGTTGATATTGTCTTAAGCCACTAAGTTTGGGGATGAATTGTTATGCAGCAACATATATTTGGAAGAGAATTTTAACGGTCCTCATTCTGAATTTGAAACTTTTAAATATATTGAAGTAGGATCTCTTTCTTTTTTAGTTTTAGTAGGTAATGTTGACTATTTGCCATAGTATTCATGAGTTGTGTAAACATAATTACCTGAGGGAGCATAAGAAACATCTAGCAAAGCATCTGACACATTAATATTAAACAAACAAAAGCCACTCATAACATTAATTATGGATATGAAAAATATAAATAACATTATTTTATTCATAAGGTTTATCGTCAAGAAAAGGAAGATGGAGAAAAAACACACAAAAAATGAAAATTTGAGGTTATTGCGTTTTCAAGAACAGTCTCAATTTGCAAAGCCATGATTTATCCACAATTCTTTTCCTAAATAAAACCAATGTTATGTGACACACACACACATATTTTCACATGACATTGATTTTCACATAACATTTATCATAATATATATATATATGTGTATGTGTGTGTATAATTTAAAAGTAACTATAATACTTTTGAAAGATAATACCAATCTTTCTGATCTGGTTTAGATAATATTTGATCAGAAAAAGAAAAGCATTGGTGTTCATGGGAGGAATAATTGCCAACATCAGTGTGCCAAATACTAATGCTGCATGGGTGGTTTAAAAAAAACTTTGGTCCAAGTTATAAGTGGAGCCCATCCTTACAGTGGGGAAGATCCTACTGTTTGATTTAGCTAGAACAAATTAAAGATTTAGAGGTGTATTCAAAATGCATTTCCAAGAGATTTCTTGTTTTAAAATTCTTCAATGTTAAGAACCAATTCTGGCACATTTATGCTAGTCTTTGGCCACTGGAAAGGGGAACAGATCTGTATGAGCCTCTCAACTGTAAACAATCCCCCTAGTTAAGGACCTCCTTTACCGGGAGAGAGAGATTATAAACCCAGTAGGATCACTTGGGAAGTTTTCAAAAATATAGATGTATGGGCCTCACACTATAATAAAGAATACAGTGGTGAGACCAAGACACTAGTAAGTTTTAAAAAATTCCTGTTGGTTATATACTCTATGATTCCATTTATATAACATTCTTGAAATGACCAAATTATCCAACTGGAGAATAGATTCGTGATTGCCAGGGATTAGGGAGGGGGGTGTGGGTTGGGAGAGAGGTGGGTGTGGTTATAAATGTACAACAGCTCCTGGTGGGTGATGAAACTTCTATATCTTGACTGTGGTTGTGTATACATGAACTGACATGTGACGAAATTGCATGAAACTAATTACACACACATACATACACACACTAAGTACAAGTAAAACTGGGGATATCTGAATGAGTTGGAAAATTGTATGGATATGAATATCCTGGTTGTGATTTTGTACTATAGTGTTGCAAGATGTGACCATTAGAAGAAATTGTATAAAGAGTGCACAGGAACTCTCCACATTTTTTTCTTACAACTGCATGCAAATAATACAATATCTAAAATAAAAAATTAAATTCAGGGGCCGGCCTGGTGGCACAGCAGTCAGGTGCGCGTGCTCTGCTTTGGTAGCCAGGGGTTCGCAGGTTAGGATCCCGGGTGTGCACCGACACAGTGCTTGTCAAGCCATGCTGTGGCAGCGTCCCTTATAAAGTAGAGGAAGATGGGCACTGATGTTAGCCCAGTGCCCATCTTCCTCAGAAAAAAAAAAAAAAAGAGGAGGATTGGCATCAGATGTTAGCTCAGGGCTGATCTTCCTCACCAAAAAAAAAAAAAAAAAATTAAATTAAAAAAAAAAAAAACAACTTCCTGATGATCATCATCTACCTAAAATTGAAAATCCAAATACGGTTTTCAAAACTATTAACAGAAGTTTTCAGATAGGAAAGGAACTGGCCTAGGTCAGTGGTTTTCAATTTGTGGTCCACACTGCAGTATGAGTATCACTTGAAAACTTGTTAAATATGCAAATTCTCGGGCTCCAATTCAGACCCAATGAATCTAACTCTGAGGGTGGGAACAAGTAATCTGGGCTTCAATAGCCCCTCCAGGTGAGTGTGATACATGCTGTACTTTGAGAAACACTAGCCTAGGGTTGTGTTTTGTGATAACTAATAAAGATGTACTGAATAGAGCCTTGCTACTCAAAGTTAGTCCACTAACTAGCAACGTTGGCATCATCTGCAAGCTTAGAAATGCTGTAATGGGCCAGCCCTGTCACCTAATTGTTAGGTTCGGTGTGCTCTGCTTTGGTGGCCCTGGGTTCCCAGATTTGGATCCTGGGCGTGGGAACCACTCGCCACACCACTCGTTAGCCATGCTGTGGCGGCAACACATATACAAAATAGAGGAAAACTGGCACAGATGTTAGTTCAGGGCTAACCTTCCTCAAGCAACAAAAAGAGGAAGATTGGCAACAGATGTTAGCTCAGGGCGAATCTTCCTCACCACAAATAAAAAATAATTAAATAAACAAATAAATAAAAAAGAAATGCTGTATCCGAACTCTAGACTTAGAGAATCCAAATCTGCGTTTTCACGTGATCTATGGGTAACTCAAAGGCACATTAAAGCTCGAGAAGCAGTGCTGTAGAATATTTGCTGAACGACTATTACGTTCATTCCAGCAAAATATAGCTCTGTTTCTAGTAAGAGTGAAAACATTTAGGTGCCAGCTTCCTGCTGGGGCAGAGATGTCAATCCAGTTGCCCTAGATCATATTTCTCATAAATAGCCCACCTAAGATTTGAGTTTGTACAGCACATAAAGGGACAATAGGAAAGATCCTTTGGGTCTGGATCCCTTTAGGGCCTCTGTTGATAAGCGCTGTGCTAAATTGTCCCGTCTTTCTTCATCTCTTAGGCCAGCTCCTGTGGGCCAGTTCTGATTGCCAACTCTTTACAACAGGGACTGTCATGAACTGCACACACATGTCAGGGTCAGAATAGATTATTCTGATTAGAATAGAATATCATTATTCACGCAAGCAGCTCTGACCGTATTACTATCTGAACGCTAAGCTTGTAAGAGGAACCTCAGATATACCACCCAGGATTTTCTGGCTTTCTGGACTGCAGAATGTCTGCATGTTCTCCTCCTACTCAAGGCCTCCCATCGATCCTTCCATGTGTATCACAGGGTACAGATCCAAGGGCACATTAGCTGTATAATAATACTGTTGGAAGCTAGAGTTGAAAGGGAAATCTCGGATTGTCCCTGACTGGATTTTCTGCATATTTATCTTCTAAACTTCATTTCTGTGGAAGTGGCAGGCAGACCCAAGTATTATCTGAATGCACAACAGACAGCATAAAAAATCATTTACCATTTTTATGTCTAGGGTTTCACTTCAAGAAAATAGCAAAATTCACACTGAGTAGAAGGTTTAGGGATTTCAGGGGAGGGGCTGTTGTTTTTAATCCTTTTGCTGAGTAAGTAGGGAGGCATGGCTAGAAAATGCTTCAAAGCTGTTAGAGAATGATTAGGATTCTGTATATTTTATACAGTCCTCAGAAGTGAAATAGTAAATAAATAGTTATATCTGAAACAGCAAAACAAATGGCTAATGGAGGAAGGTAGATCTTCATTAATAACAGTTAATAATAGCAACTAACGTTATTGAGCATCATATCATGTTCTACTTTCTGCTAGCCCCTGGAGATTCAAAGATGAGTAATTTAGGGTGAACAATATATAAAAATCAAATGAATTAATATATCTAATATAATTAATTGTCAATTTTTTAAATTTACTTTTAATTTATTTTATTTGTTTATTTTTCTTTTTGCTGAGAAAGATTCACCCTGACCTAACATCCGCTGCCAATCATCCTCTTTTTATATGTGAGCCACCACCACAGCATGGCTACTGACAGACGAGTGGTACAGGTCTGTGCCTGGGAACCAAACCTGGGCTGCCTAAATGGAGTGCGCCAAACTTAACCACTAGGCCACCGGGGCTGGCCCATTAATTGTCAATTAATGTGCCAGGCATGGTGCTACGTGCTAAATAGGTGGCATCTCTACTTTAGATCACACAACATTCCCATGATATTGATACTATCAGTCATATTTCACAAAGAAGGAAATTGAAGCTCTGAAACATGAGGTGATTAAAGCTCTGAAACATGTTCCCATAGTCACATGACAAATATATGGCCCGGACAGAATTCCAACCAAAGGCTATCTGCCCAAAACTCCTTTCTTTGATGACAGAAGTGAGAAAGGGCATGGAAAAGAGATCAGGAGGAGTCAGTTGAGAAAGGAGTGGGTTTTAGACTCAAAGAGTGCTACCCAACTTGAACATTTTTCCTGTGTTTCTCCCACAGATGGCTCTAAATGTGCTCAGTTTATCTTTGGAAAAGTAAGACTAATTACCTCCATCTACATGAATCGCTAACAATTCACATCCAATTACTAATGCAGCATAATAACCATTATACATGTCCATAAACGTGTCAGATTAATGCAGTATAGTTCATTTTGTCTCAACACAGAAGTGTTGAGATTCTCTATCTTCATAGCCTGTTGTTTCACAAGCTGTTGGGGGAAAAAGAGGAAACCGATATGTTTAGGGTGAAGGAAATGGGTGGCATGACGTAGACAAAGAGATTGACTAACTTAAATTAGTTCTCTATTCTCCAAAGCTCATTTTAATGGGTAGAAACAATCCCTTTTCCTCTTCCCCTTAGTATATAAATATAGATACAGATCTACCGGTGTATATATATACCAATATCTCATCATGGTAAAAGTTTAAGAAATAATATCTGTGTGCATTAATTAGCTAATATTTGTAACGTTTTCAAAGCTACACTGCAACAAGAATCACAGAGTGGTTTGGTCAAGGCTCTTATTGCTGTCCTGAGAAAATGATTTTCTATCTCATTCTATCTTGTTTTCTACACTTGAAAAATGGGTCTAATAATACTTGCCCTTTATATACCTCAGAGAAAATGCTGCAAGGATTAATGAAATATGTGTAAAGATCTGTAAGCTGGATACATTAAGAGATCATCACTATTATTCTATTGGATTCTTCAAATAAAATTTCCAGTAAAACTATGACCCATCCAACCTTTGTGAATAAGGCAGATATGAGAAGTACTAATAATGTAATTTTTAAAGAGTTCTTTGTTGCTTAAATCAAATGTCTAAATCTCAAATAGATCTGAGAAACCAAACATTTTTTTCTGGAAAAAAAAAAGAATGAACACATCTGAGAACTGAGAAACCAGGAAAGGGATGCTCCTCAAATGCTGTAGGCTAACACTTCAGCTTCGCATCTAACTCTCAGATGAGATTACTGTCATTAGATGCATGATTTGAAAAACTTAATAAATGGAGAATTAGGGTTTATTTCTCCTGAAATTCATCAAAATTAGTTGAGATACTCATCCAGCCTTTCCCCCACATCTGTCACTTGGCTGCGTATGGGTAAAATGTCATTGATTTAATTTTTCATTTTTGCTTCCAGATGTTTTGGCATCACATAGTTATAGGCATATAATTGTTTAAAAATGAAAGATTAATGCAAGAGTGTTCTACTGTTTTCTGCCTTCTAGGCTTTAACTCTAATAAGAAAGAGAGTAATTTGATTGTTTTAAAATACGAACCAGGAGCTGCAATTCACATCTACCTTGACCCAGTACTTCAACAATGGACCTGTATACATTTTTTAAATTAGTTGTTTTTCTTTCAGAAATCCAAAGCTCATTCCACAGGAAAAAATGAAAGAGTTACAGAGAGAGGAGAGACTATATCCAGAATATTTCCAAAATAAATCTTGATATCTGCAAGGAGTCCATGATATTGACTTGGAAATAGTCTATGGATAGAGAAAGACAGACTTGGTGGACATTTTTACTTCCATGAGGTCTAGCTCAGTGATCTTGAGGAAATCACTTAACCTCTATACATCTTGCTTTTATAAAATGGGGATAATGTAACCTATGTACGTCACAATCTCTTGTGAGAGAATTGTGCTAAAAAAGTTAATTGTCATTTGTTCGTGCAGGTTACTTATGTTATGAAGAGGAGCTTCAGGCCACGATTATCCTGGCACCTTGAAATACAGGACCAAACCTTTGAGCTGCAAGCATACACAACTCCAGGGATGCATTTACGTGCTTTGGAGAAGACAATCTGCAGAAAGATGAGAGGATGGTCCTCCATAAGGAGCAAGCCAGCGGGCATCTTGCTCCCTTGAAGAGTGTGGAAACGTGTACATTCTCAACTCTATTTCTTCTGATACAATGACACTCTTCAAGGTGTTTACCAAGACGATTTCTGCATGATTTGTAAGGGTGTGTGACAGTATTCGTACAGTTCCTAGATAAAATAACTACTCCACAAAATTGATGGTAATACACAGTGCAACCAACAGATGCTGTCATTGTTACCATTGTCACAGCTTATATTACTAGAATCGATCTGGTGTATATCCGTTCTTGAAAAATGAATATTAGTGAAGCACATTCTGATTATGAATTCATGAGAAGACTTTGGGGTGCAGAATGACTTTGCACTGTTTAGCTGAACGATCTCGAGAAAACAACGTAAGCTTTCTGACCTTCGGCTATATCACCTGAAACACAGGATAATACCACCAGCCTTGGCCTATTTTCATAGAGTTATTTTGAGGCTTCAATGTAGTAAAGAATAAAGAATTAGTTTACAAATATATAATACAAAAATAGAAATGTAAGGAATTCCTATTACTAACAGAAATGAAGTCTGAAAGCCAAAGCTATCCTTATCTGGCAAGGGCCTCAATTTTGTGACTAAATTTTCCAAAGTATCATTCACCTTGCTAAGTGCACTGAGATTTACAGTTTTGTCCTAAGCGTTGCAGGAAGAGAAACTTTAGTCTGTCAGCACATTCCTGAAGTGAATGTTGCTTCAGTACAGACATGCATTAGCCGAGCTCTCAGAAGGCACTTACTTAACAAGAAAGCAGATATATTAATTTACAATAAAAAATAAAATGTCTGCCAAAGGCCTTGTAGTGTGGCATACAGGTTAAGGCAGACGTTCTGGTGTCAGACAAATGCAGATTCAAAGTCTGGCTCCACCAAATGCTAGCTGTGAAGTCCCTGAAGCTTAGAGAAAAACAATAGCTGTCTGATTTTCTCATTCACAAATGTTGATAAGATGATTCCCAACCACAGAGGGAAGTTACATAAAGTAAGTGGCAACTCCACTCAAAGTGCTCGTGTCAAGCACTAAGGAAAGTCAGCTCAAGAAATGATGGAATAGTAGCTGTTGTTTTTGTTATTATTATTACTATTATTATCTGGGTTAGTATATTTTATTGCAGCTGTTCTAAAACTGAATAAAATAATCACAAAAACATGGCTTGAAAACAGGGAATGAGAGCAATGGGAGTTAGGTGTGTAACTTAAATCTTGGTGGCCTTAGGCTCTGATAATCTGCCGATTCCTAGAGGCAGGACTGGTCCCTGGAAGAGAACTCTAGCTCGGTCTTAGACCAGGGCGTATTTCTCTGGCAGTCTGGATGGGTGCCCCCAGCCTCTACTTCTGTGACACTCTTAATCCCCTATGCCTGCTCATATGCCTCTCTCAAAGAGTAATACCAGGGATTTAACAGTAGGCAACTCTTGATCTGGCCTGAAACAATTTTGTCTCTTGAGAAGGCAACCTGATTTGATGAGACCCTGGAAGTGTAAATTATAATGTCAACCTATTTCCATTGGGGCTAACTTCATTTTCATTCTGCTTTTAACAATGACAAGCATTTATTGAGTTCTTACTATTTACACTACACCAAGAATCTTACTAAAGATGTTATATGCATTACTTCTTTCAAAATCCAACCTACATTTTACAAGTGATAAATTATTTTATTGAACGTGACATCCAAGATATAATAACATTTTTAACTGTTACTATATCTCAAACTAATGACTTCCAACTAATTGAGAAAATAAATACGTTCCTAAGGCAACAGTTCTAAAACAATTTGGTCTCAGGTCCCTTCATACACTTAAAAATTATGAAAGAACCCCAAAAAGCTTTTATTTAAAGAAACTTTTGTTACTGGGTTATATCTTTCAATATTTACCAATTAGAAATTACAACTAATTTTTTAAAACACAATAATATACAAGAACACATTCCATGAGCCATGGAGCAATGATATCAACACATGTCACGTAGCTTCTGGAAAATTCCACTCTCATTGTGATAGCATGAAAGAGGAAAAGACAAACAGCATCTTAGTATTATTATAAACACATTTTGACCTCCTGGAACCCCTAAAAGTGTCTCAAAGACTTTAAAAATCTCTCTGGACCACACTTTGAATACACAGTCTTGAAAGATAAAAGGCTTAAACCCTAGTCTTCCCCCATATGTTTCAACCATTCCATTATTTTTTTTAAGACTAGACATTGTTAGGTGCATCGTACAACAAATAGAAAGACATTATTATCTACACCTTACAAATGATGAAATTGAGGCTTAGAAAGAATGTGTAATTTGCTTAACATTGCATGATTTACAGATACTGTAGTTAGTTTACAATCCCATATCCCTCTGTCCTCAGACCTCTGCTCTTCATTATCATGCCATGCTGCAGCATTTGAAGATCCATCCATCAGAGATGAATGAGACCATAGTAACTGTCTCATTTCATCCACATACCAGAGAACTCTGAATTCCCAAGTCAGAATGACGATAAGCCCAAGAATTGAACCTACATCTCCTGAATGGATTTATCATACCCAACTCCTTGTCTCCTAAAATTAGATGTTCCTATTGCAAATAAGATAATTATAGTATGTCAACATTAAAAAGAAAGACCAAAGTAGTCACATGAAGTTGACAGTGACCCAAATTTCATGGCAAAACTGCACTGAATAAAATAAACATACTGCCTTATATAACTGTTATTTATTTTATGATTCTCATCTCAAGTAGACTGTAAGCAATTTGATTCCTAGACTTTTTTTCCTATATGTATAGTATCTAGCACAAGGCCTGGCAACTAATAGAGCATTTGAAAATTTGTACAAAGATTAGTATTTCTCAAAAGATGTTTGCTCTGTTTGCCCATCTGTCATGCTTACTTAGTAGCACTAAAGTAGAAAGAATTCAGGCTTTGACATCAAATCTGGCGGACTCAAACCTCACATTATTAGATAAGTGAACTTATATATGCTCCGTGACTTCCGTGATTCTCACTTCACACATTTCTGAAACAATGCCCAGGATATGTCCATTTCAACATTGTTACAAGTAGCGAATGAAACTAGTGTTTGCACACTGTGACTATTATAGTACCTGGGATTAGGAAGCATCTCAAATTGCAGTTTATTTTATCTCCTTGATTGGCACATCCAGATATTATTCAATTTTATAGATTTAGACATTGACTTATAAAGAGATCATGTGAGAGCTAGTGAAGTACCCCCTGCTCTTTTTGCATCCATGCAACTTCACTAAATCATGATTCTTATAATGTCCAAAGAACAGTGAGCTTCTCCAGGCTTTCTGCAACGAGAAAGCTTCCTGAAGCACAGCAGAAAGGTCCACTGGAAATAAGATATGCATCCAATGGAGGCTACTATAACCATGACTGAAACAGGCCAAGATCAACAAGTTCCTCCTTTTCATCACAAATTTCCCAGAACATCCTGGGTGGTTTCATACTACTCCCTTTGCCTACAACATTCTTGCTTTTCTTTTTCACTTGTCACATCGAGCTTGACTGTGAAGGGCACTGGAGAAGGCATCATGCGGAACTCATTTCTTCCTCAAATGTGTTGTTGGAACGCTCTCTGTCTCCTTCCATTAGACAACGTGACTGTAGCCCAGCAGTTGTCTCCCCGACTACAGAAGCCCCACTTTCAGGCTGGGAACTGGGTCTTCAACAACCTGTGATGCAGTGCTAGTAGTGCTGTGTGAAATGTGTTTGACTCACTAATGTTTTGGGTTTCCAATCAACAATTATTTGGAACTTTTAGTGACTATTAAATTTTAAATCTCTTTAAGATGCACAGTAAGAGGAACAAAATCAATCATTCAGAGAACAAAGACAAAATAAAGATATTTAGCACTTCTCATTTTCCCTAAGATCTCCAAAGGCCATTTGTAAAACATTTAACTGCCTTTTTAAATCCACGTCTAGCCAATGACTTCTGATAAATATCTAGATATTTTCAGATTTATTTTAGGTATCAGTTTCCCCGAGAAGTCACCCGACACATCAATTTCTGTCTTAGATGCTTTTTATATCTTTTCTTAAACAAACGAGTGTGGGTTTCTATGGTATTCTGTGGAGTTCAGTCTTTGTTTCTTTGTAACTGCTACATAATTATATTGGAAACGTGAAAAACAGTTCAGCAGGAAATCAAATGCTGGCTCAGTATGGGTATTTTTATATCCAGAGATACTCAAATATGAACCAGCAAAGAGATTCGGATCCTGTGCCTAACACACAATCTAATGATGAGCCTTATTTAAAAGCCAGCAAAATATATATATTTATATATATATATGCTCAATAGAACATTTTTTCCAAACACAGATTTTCTTTACAGTCCATTAGAATTGTTTATTTGTTTTTGCTAAACAAAACACTTAAAGCAGAGACAGAAAAGTTTTTAAAAAGTCAGTGTCTCTTAAAAATCAACTTCAGAACAGTCAACCTGAAAAAAACAGGTAATGAGGTTTTTATCATTATTACTGTTGTTAAAAATAGATATTGAGAATATATTTGTATTATTTTTACATTATATTATCATAAAATGATATATAATATAGTAACTATAATCATTAATATAATCTATTATTATAGTAAATATAAAAATGCAATAATAATAATATATATATTCTCTATATCAACCAAGTGAGTTTTAGGACCCTATTGACTATTACAGTCTCCTTGTAACCAATAAATAAATACATTAGACTGGTCAAGGAAATTGTTTATGTTCAAGTAGACAGTTGTTCATGGAACCTACATTGGAATTCATACTTGTTTGACTGCAAAGTCGAAGCTTTTCCCCTCCACACTTGTCATACATGGTTTTACTCCACTTCTCCCTTCTTTGGCCTATTATTAAGCATTCATTGTCAAATTATAATAGCCAGTGTGTGGAGCAGACTTCAGCATCATTCCATTCTTATCTCAGTGGGTCTCAGGAGCATTCAAATGTCAATGTTAGCCCCTCATTTAGACTTTAATTTGTTTTAAATTTAGGAACTGGAGGTTCCTAAAAATCCAAATTCCTCTGGACTAGAAAGTTCACAGATGCAAAATTTAAACTCATTACCTCCATCTGGAACCCCCCCCCATTCAGTGGGGACAAAAGCCTATCAATGACACCCCATTGTGTGCTAACCTGTTTTATAAAGTACTAGTTGGCGCTGGCCCGGTGGCGCAATCTGTTAAGTGCGCGTGCTCCGCTGTGGCGGCCTCGGGTTTGCCAGTTCAGATCCCGGGCGCGCACTGACGGACTGCTTGGCAAGCCATGCTGTGGAAGCGTCCCATATAAAAGTGGAGGAAGATGGGCATGGATGTTAGCCCATGGCCAGTCTTCCTCAGCAAAAAGAGGAGGATTGGCAGACGTTAGCTCAGGGCAGATCTTCCTCACAAAAAAAAAAAAAGAACTAGCTTAAGGAAGGCTGAGAACTCTTAAATTTTGGAAAAGATGGGTCATCTTTTCTGTTTTCTGACTTGTTAACCTGAATCATGGTATGCGTCAGCAAGCAGGCTATCACTAGGAGAGGATAGAGGCTAAATATTCAGAGATTGGGCTAAAGAGTCAGATAAACACAGGATCAAATCCAAACACAGCCACCTCAATCTGGTGAGCTTGAACTTTGGATCTTAGCTTTATTAGATGAGAAAACTGGTGGTACCAACTTATAGAGGTGATGTGAGAATTACATTAAAGGCCGTCGAAAGGGCTAGAATGTTGCCTAGCATACAGTAACACTTTTAATTGTATCATTATTTTCCTCCTCATCACCAATCTTGCAATCTTCAGCAGTATTTGCTTCTCCTCTTTGCTCATTAGTTTTAACTAGATGCCAATTTCTGTTCATTCAAACTCCATCTCTAATGCAGCTTTAGTTTTATTCTAAATTAGGACTGTGGGGATCATAGCAATGGTTCTCAAAGTATGGTCACTGGCGCAGCAGCATCAGCCTCACATGGGAACTTGTTAGAAATACAAATTCTTGGTTCCAAAATATCTATGTTTTAACAAACCCTCCAGGTGATTCTGATCCACCATAGAGTTTAAGGGACACCAGATCATGGCCATACTCTTCTCTTTCCATTCTCCATGTCTTAGTCTCTCCATTTGATCCATAATATATTCTGCTCCTAAATCTGAATGCTAATACTCTGAGCCCAATATTTCCCTTATTCTGATATTACTATGTATTTGATGGGCCCCTCTGACACAGAGAATAGTATCATTTCCTTGACCTGGCATCCAAAGGCAACCATAATTTGCTTCAATTAACTTTCCAACCATATCTTCTCTCTCTTTATTTCCCTCATCTTCAGAAGATATTTTAAGCTCTTCTCCTCTTGATCAAGACATTTTTTAATTTGAAAATGAATCTCTGACAAAAGCCTACTGCTACTTCATGATCCTGATGAAAATACACCTTCCACAGGGAATCTTCCCAGAGAACACTGTCTCTTCCATCCAGTGGAGAAATCTTATCCTATTCCAAATTACATGCTTTTCTAGTAAATGATATATAAGTTTCAAACGCATGCCTTAGAGAAAAGCTCTTGATATTCTATTTCTTTTCTCCACTATTAAGGCTCAGAGAGAAAGGAGTCACGTCTTATTGTGTTCCGTGGGCTCAACTTTTAACACACGGTAGGTGTACACGTAATACTAGCTGAACCCTATCTGCTCTGGGTATTATTTATTTATGAAACTTTAGAGGAATAATATCGATGTGAGAAGATGGAAGCATCATATTTTGGGGGGACCTGCTCTGTGAATTCTGGCAATGTAGACCTGGGGAGGTCATTTCACATCTCAGAGGATTTCCTCATCATTCTTGAATGGATTTCCCTGAGGCTGAAATAAGACAGTGCTTGTCAAGTGCTTAAGACAATGCCTGGCCTAAAGTTGGTGCTAAAAAGATATTAGTTTCTTCGTTCTTAGCTGATTTGAATTCCTAGGTGGATAGAATTGTCAGTCATAAAGAGAGAGGGCACAACATATCCTTGTGACAAACAGCATAACCCTTGACCTTGGGCAATATGTGAGGTGGATCCTTGTCCTATAGATGGTCCAGGAACAAGAAAATATAAGTATCATAAATGAGGGTGTAGAATAACCAATGCCCTGCCACCCTAAATTAGATAAAAGCAAATTATCATAGTTTAAATGTCTACCATCTGGCTTAAGGGCCACTTGACCTGGCAATGAAAAGCTAGGTGGGTAGGGGTGGTTAGAGAGTGAATTGGTGCCTATTTTTAGCCCCAGTTTCTAAGCTTTGGATTAGGGATTCCTGTAATCAGAAAACATGCTGCATTTTCATTCTTTAGGCTTTGCTGCTTCATAATCTGCTTTCACTTGTTCAATACAGATCAGATTAAATGATAAACGGGCTTGCTGGGTAATGAAACGTGGGCTGGCATTATTCAGGGCTTGCCTCAAGGCTCTCAGAGGGAAGAGAAATAAAGGTTTTCATATCAGAAGCCTGGTTCCTTGGGGAAAGAGAAAGGGGACCTGAGGCTCCTCTCTGCCTGCACCTTTCTCATGGTCTCTGACTCCCAAGATTGGTTGATATTCTACGGGAATCCTTCCCTGTGAGCACAGTCAATGCCCCACAATTTTCATACAAGGAGAGTGCAATCGTTCCTGCCCTTTAGTCTCAGCTTCAGTCACACAGGAAAGAATGACTTTAAAAAATCCGGAAAATCATAGTGTATATGTGCCTGTCTGCCTGAAACTTTTGACAAAGAGCTGAGTTGGGATATTAAAAAGGAAAGATCCTTTTCAGCAATCGATTAATAGTGGTCTGTTTGGAGTCAGAATTCATCAGGGTACTCTCTAGTGGTACTAATATATTATTTCCTTGATTCATTAATTAATTTAGCAAATATTTACTGGGGGCCCCAAGAACTGTGCTAGGCTCTCAGGATAAAACAGTATCAATAATAAAGCAATAATAAAAAGTTTCATGAGAGTAAGGACTTGACTTATTTCTTCCTTTACAAATGTGTTCTCAAAACCTCAAGCAAATAAATGGGTATTATAAGCTTCAACGAGTCATTTGAAGGCAAAGAGCGTGGATCTGTGAGAAGTTATCACAAAGGAACCTGACCCAGCTTGGGTATCAGGAAATAGTAATAGTAATAGCTAATGCTTATATTAGCACTCGTGCAGCAGAAGTTGTTGTAGCATTACAAATGAGTTAATAGATTTAATATGTGTAATACAAATGTTATTTAAGCTGAAATTCTAAAGAATCCATAGTTAACCAGTTGACAGCTGTTAGAAATATCGTGTCTGATCCTTTCTCCCAAGTAAGTAAAGTGTTGCAGCAGAGAATTCTGGATGTACACGTGCTATACTGAGAAGAGGATTCTGGAAGAAAGGCAGGGAAGAACCTATGTGTATGTAGGCTGCAGCTCATTATCACTTCTTGGTTACGCATACTGAGATTTAGCACCCCAGGGTGAAATAAATTAAAAAAGAGAAAAAAGAGTGCCCATAATATTTCCAACTCCTCCCATCAAGAGGTGACATTTACTTCTCCACTCCTTGAACCCGCTCTTGGTAATGTGACTTGCTTTGACCAATGGGATTCCAAACTTGATGCCCATAAAGACTTGGACAGTGCTTGGTCTTTTGCTGCTCCATGGAAGCCTGAGAGCACCACTGAGGCAGCTGAGCTAGCGTATTAGAGGATGAGAGACCACGTGGAGCAGAGGAGAGATGTGCCAACTAAGGCACCTTGGCCTAACCAGCCTGCCATATACACATGTGAGGTCAGTATAGACCATCCAGCCCCAGATAAAGCACCAGCTGACCAGAAAGATTAGCACAGCCCATTCAGACCAAAAGGACTGCCCAGATGCCCCACAGAACCAGGAACCAGAACTTTATTAACTCACTAAGTTTTGACATGGTTTATTATGCAGCAGAAATGAACTGATATAAATCAGATTGTCCAGATAACTGTTTTGGTTCCCTTTCTCCCTAAGCACAAGTGACTGGGGAAGAAAGGGAGAAGTGAATGACTAATAGAATGTTTAGACATAGGAGTAACGGGAATATAGGAGAGAGTAGGCACCAGGTTTGATCTGGAGGAGGATAAGAGAGGAGGATGAGGAAGGAGAGGGTAGAGGCATGAGAAAGGCAAAAGAAAGGACATTATTGAGTCTTTAATGTATGCCAGGCTCTGTTTTACGCATTTTACCTGTATTATCTCATTTAACTCTTAAAAACCCTCAAATATAGCAACTGAGGCTTAAAGAGATTATATGACTTATTCAAATCACACACAGAGCATATGTTGAAGCCAATATTTTAGCTGTAAAATTTAACTTCATAGTTTGCGTTTTTAACTAATAACCACTACTGCTTGCTGAGAAAGTGGTGATAGCAGTATCTATGACCTTGGCTTTGGGTAAGAAGGAAGCTTTTTTTTTTGTGAGGAAGATCAGCCCTGAGCTAACATCTGCCAATCCTCCTCTTTTTTTGCCGAGGAAGACTGGCCCTGGGCTAACATCCATGCCCATCTTCCTCCACTTTATATGGGACACCACCACAGCATGGCTTGACAAGCGGTGCATTGGTGCATGCCCGGGAGCCGAACCGGTGAACCCCGGGCCACCGCAGCGGAGTGCACGCACTTAACCACTTGCGCCACAGGGCCGGCCCCAAGAAGGAAGCTTTTATTTATTTATTTTTTAATTTTTTTAATAATTTTATTTATTTATTTTTCCCCCAAAGCCCCAGTAGATAGTTGTATGTCATAGCTGCACATCCTTCTAGTTGCTGTATGTGGGACGCGGCCTCAGCATGGCCGAGAGAAGCGGTGCGTCGGTGCGCACCAGGGATCCGAACCTGGGCTGCCAGCATTGGAGTGCGAGCACTTAAACGCTAAGCCACGGGGCCGGCACAAGAAGGAAGCTTTGAAAGTTACCAATCTGGCCAGGCCACTTAGGACTGACGGAGGAAAGAAGAAGATCCTTCTATTGGATACACATGTTTGTGGAAAATTATACCTCCCAAATAATCTCAAGATTATCCTTCCTCAACAAACTCATGATTTGGTATATCCTCAGAACGAAGCTGGGTGGTTTTACTTGAAGACAAAAAGGTTACTTTGGGGCATACCCACTTTAATTATATAATAATGATAAAAGCAATGTTTACTTTATAATTGTTATAATAATTAATATCAGCATTAGCATTATTATCAAAAGTCTACTCTGTTAGGAAAGATATTAGCGTGTAAACATATTTACTCCTCATCACACGCCTCTAAAGGTGTTCCAGTACATTCCCCATTTTATAGATAGGGAAACTGAGCCACAGAGAGAAGTTCAGTAACTTACCAATGGAGTGAGTGCGGATAAGTGGAAAAGTAATAATTCCACCCAAGCAAAATGACTTATAAGCTTGGTCACTTAACTCCTACCTTATTCTCTTTGACTTCCAGACTGATATCTGCACTTTCTCCCCAAGTCCCTGTGATTTCTCTGTCCCCAGAGAAACCGAAGTCTGAGGATAAATCTACCTAATATTATCCAATCTTTATAATCTCTTCAAATATCTAGGTCCTTCCCTAGAGGGTCCACCCTCCTTTATATGGTATCCTCAAACCTGGAGATGACCATTTGCTATAAGTGGCCAGTTTGCTGCCACTTGCACCTGAAAATCTTAAATTACTGTTTGCTGCTTACCTCCTTTCTATCCTGTCTACAGTTGTCCACAGTAAGAGCTAATGTTGAGGTTTTGAGGAGGGCGGTTTATGGAGAGTGACCAGGGCAAGCCATAGGGTAGAAACTTCTTACTGTCTGTCTTTTTCTAGTTAGGACTAAGGGGCTATTAGTCATAGTGACATCCTAAAGGAGTTCCTGGTTAAAATGTGTATCTTCAGTCTCAATCTGCATGCTTTTCTAAGTAGATTAGAACAAAAGAGGGGCAAAGATGAAAAAGATGCAGAGTTTGGGGGAAGATATTAGTAGAACAGTTGCAGAACAAAGAGAAAATAAGGGAGAAATTCCCAAGTCAATATGCAAAGAACTGGAGTGGCGGTACAGGACGTGGGCACCATAGTGGTTAAAACAACATGGATATGGGCCACCCACAGAATGCTACTCATTTTGGGCCTGAATCAGGCATCTCCTTGGACTTGGAATGACACTGACTCCAATTCTTCCCTATGCGGAATTATGTCCTGGCTGCTGATCCCTTTTCCAAGAACCTGTAGCTTCCCCTTCACTTTCATATATTTTATTTTCTACTTCCCTTCATTATAGTCCTAATTGTTAAGAATATTGACCTCCACCTTGCAGCACCTGCGTGCTTGTCTGAGGAAGGGGGATCTTGATCAGAACTGGCCATGACCTTCCCAGCAACTTCCTAGACAGTCATTCCCAAAGGCTACAGGCTCTCTGATGTTGGGAGTCCCTTAACCACTCCTGCCCCTGAATTTCACTCTCCACCTCAGGCTCTCGTCACCCGTTCCCTTCTGTGAGCGTTATCTAACCAGACAAGGGCTTCCCTTCATCTGCTTCCTTTCAATCCTACACAAGGGAATGGCATTAACCTTAATGAAACTCTAGTCCTGATTATGCCATAGGCAATAGAGAGAGAGAGATTACATATTTTGAACAGGATCTTGATATAAATTTGAAGTCCCTGTTCAATCAGGCTCTCCAAGAAGAAAGCCAGCCATTGGTCAATCAGCCACGCCTGAACCAAGAACAAGAGGAAGGTCAGCGAGCAAACATGTCAGCAGTGCGATGAAGAAACATAACTGTGCCTAACAGTAACGCCCAGGCCATGATTACCAATTTTGTTGTTGTGGGGAGGAGAAGGGGTAACATACAATATAAACCAAATCAATAATTTAAAATTAAGCTGTTACTCAAAGCCCAGGATCAGGGCTGTATTAACAAGAACATACACAATTTATTCATCAATATCTAAAGGTTGTAGAGGGATTTTAAACTAAGAGCTATAGTACTATCACTTTTAAGTCAATTCTCACTATGCCCAAGATTTTTAAGGAACAATTATGATTCCCATTTCATAGATGAGAAAACTGAAAGCAAGAGAGGAGGAATAATTTGGCCAAGGTTCTACGGCCAAGACGTGGCCAACTCCATCCAACTCCAGGACCCAAGATTTCTCTAAACAATGAGCTGCCTATAAAGATATATTTTTCCTAAGTAGCCTGGGTTGGACAAAGCAATTATTCTGGCAACTGGGCCCTATGCCAGAAAGAAACATTTCTTAAGTGCTATCAAACTAGTGTTTTCCCTGGGAGATTTAACCATCATTAGTGAAAAGCTTCATTTGCAATATTGTGTGCAGCCCACTGTAGTGGGCCAGAGCAATGCATTATTGCTAACTCAAAGACATTAATTTAATGGGCAATTATGTGCTTCCTGCTTTACATACCTTCAGGTAACCAAAAGCAGTGTGCTTTCTATAAATGCCAATTTCCTGCTCCCAGGTACACAGCGTCAGTGGGTCTTGCCACTTTCCATCCCATGTCACCAATTTCTCTGGGAAGAACACTCTAAAATTGGCGTTCAATGCCTCTATGATGCCCCTGTAGAGACCGATCTAAACGTATTGATTCCCCCACTGTCCCTCAATATCCTTTCTCTCTCCTACAGCTGTGCTTGTGACTCACTTGTTTTTCTCTTAGGTAGGTGTTAACCACCCTGCTTAACCTAAAGAAATGCTGTGTGTTATCTGAGGAGCCTTAGCTCAAATCTCACCTCAGTGAAATAGCACCTAATCACCACAGGAATAACAAAAAATAAAGACCAAAACAAATAAACAAAAGAACACCTCACCTTTCTCTGCCTTCCTTCACCATATTGTTAACGTATAATGCACAGCTGATTGCGGGGTGGAGAGGAGGTGGGAGAATTTGTGAAAACTGGATTCCTGAACTGCTGCCTTTGCAATTGATTCTGATTCAGTAGGTCCTGACCAAAAGCCAGAACTCTTTTGATTTGGTTTAAGCAATTATCCAGATGATTTGGATCAGCTGGGTTAGTTAAGTTCTCTGTGATCTTCATTGACGCTGTCCCCTAAAATGTATTTTGGACTCTCTATTGTCTGTTCCTCACTTCCCTATCTCTAAAATGGGACTAGAACTCCAGTCTGAACAGTTTCAAAGCTCTGCTTTGTTCATTAGGCAATATCCCTGCCCCGAGTTATAAACATTAGAATAGGAGGGCCTCGGGCCGGCCCTGTGGCGTAGAGGTTAAGTTAACCGCACTCTGCTTCAGTGGCCTAGGGTTTGAGGGTTTAGATCTTGGGCACGGACCTACACACTGCTTATCAAGCCATGCTGTGGCAGGCGTCCCACATATAAAGTAGAGGAAGATGGGCATGGATGTTAGCACAGGGCCAATCTTCTTCAGCAAAAAGAGGAGGACTGGCAACAGATATTAGCTCAGGGCTAATCTTCCTCACCAAAAAAATGGAATAGGAGATAATGGGAGGGCCTGATGGAGGGCATGCTTGTTCTTTCCTCGACTGCACGCTTGTCCCTCACCAGCCTTCTGCTTTGCACAGAACTACTTCATTCATTTGCTTCAGGAAATGATGTGGCAGTGTCAGAGGCTCAATTTAAGCAGGAGGATGAAAGGAAAGAAGATATAAAAGAGGTTTCTTCCATGGAGGGCATCTAAGAACACGTAATCTGCAGTTAAACGTGGCTACCAATCCTGCTCCCCTACCCAATCTTTGCTTTCTATGATACCTTAAGCAAGTTCCTTAAACTGTGCGTGAGTTTCCTTGTCTGAAAAATGCATATAATAATAGTACCTACTTGCACAGAGTCTTGTGAGAATTAAATGCATTGTAGGGCTTGCATAATACTTTTGCAGTGTTTAATTAGTTGGCTAGTTTTACCTTAAACCTTCAGTGCCATGGTAAAGAGCAGCTATCTACTATAGTTTCAGGGGATAGTGTTGCTACTAACAGAGATGCTTAGCAGAGATATGCCATACAAGCCTAATCTCTTGTTAGCACATGGGCATCTAACTGCCAGCTCATGTAATGAGATGTGCCCATTGATTGGGATGACAAGCTAGACTTTAAATTACCACTGAAATACTTGGGTAATACACATACTGAAGCATCTCAGCCTTGCTTAAGTGAATCTGACAGAAGAGGATAAAGGACGACATCTCCATCCTCATTAAGTGATAACAGATGGACCTCCCTAAAATCCATTTTTTAGCTTAATTTCATTTGTTTAAATCTTTGTCTGATGAGATGGCATTCTGAGAGTAATTTTAAATTGTTCTCCCTGAAATGGATATTTCTTTATCTTTATTAGAACCTCTCCCTATGAGGTTCTGTTGTCCTGGGTGGTTTTAAATATTCATCTCATCCAAATACAATAAATCTCCCTTTAATATTTTTTCCCCCAAGATGCGGTCTGTGGCTTTGGAAGATAAACATTATGTGATGGGCTAAATAATAAAACCAAGTCAAAACAAGTTTCTAAGCCGTTTTCATGGTAATTTCAATTTTTCTTGTGTTCTCTGTGATCTTATTTCTACTTCCTTTCATGATTCAGAAAAATATGGCTTAATTGTACATTTAAAGTTTCTAGATTTATGCCAACCTCAGCTTATATTTTATAGCTAAAAATTAAAGTTCTCTTTTGTACTGTCATTCTTTATAGTTATAAGAAAGTTACAAGCAAAAATTTTTAAAAAGCAGATTGATATCTAAGTTTACAGTTCTACATTTCTTGAAATGTTTAACCTCCTGAATTAAGCTTGTTTCTTGGCCAAAATAAGCCTCTGCACTTTGTTTAGTTTTCAATCTCTGAGTAAAAATAAATTAATTAATTTAAAAGGTGAGATAACTCCCCCTGTTTCAACTGAGTAATATAAGTTTGGGTTATATATTTTAAATTCTGTAAGGTTCACGGACAAGCTGTTGGCCTTCAGGTGGGCAGAGCTGTTCTGTATTTGTTCTCTCTATGGAGTCAGCTGTAAACCTGAACCTGGGACATATTTGACTGATTTCTCTGAAGCCATGAAGAAAATTTTATCTGGTGTATGTTTTGCTATTTTTTGTAATGTGATTACGCTGCATTTATAATAATAACTCTACCACTTTAAAAATAGTCTTAACTAGTTATCTTATTGATACATATAAAGGCTTAATTTTTTTCATATGTTTTATGATACAGTTTTTAATATAATCATATGTTCACTGAAGGAAGTCCATCATTGTACATTTTTTCACATCGTCAACATACAACTGCTCGTAATTTCCAACACTCATCATCTTCTTCCTTACCTCTGTGTCTTTCTTTATGGTTATCTCTCAGATTCAACTCACTCTTCCATATGCAGGTGCCACTAGAAGGAAAACTCCAAGAGGACCAAGGTTTTTGACTTTTTGCTTACTGCTATATCCCCAGTCATTAGAAGAGTGCTTAGCAAGTAGCGCAGACTCAATAAATAATGATTGAGTGAATGAGGAAATGAATGTCTTCTCTGACTGGGGTTGGTACCCGTGTCACCCTGGAGTTAACAGCTCATTACCCTGGAGCAGCTGGTTCTGTGCCTGGCTTCTGGCTTGTCTGTGATTCCTTGCAAATGAGTCTTTCGTTTCTGGATTGCCGCTGAAATGCTTCTTAACCACCTGCTCTGTGTATTCATTTCTTTTTACTCCTGAGAATGGAGTACATGGATCCTTATAATTAGGACCTCCTTGATAATATTTAAGTGAAGGCATTCATCTCATAAAAAAGTGTCATGGATTAAGGCTAACTCAACTAGGTTGTATCCAATACATCACAAAGTTCTTTTAAAAGTAATTACTGCCCACATACTTGAAAGAAAACTGTAATCTTTTAGAGTATTTTTATAAAGCCTTAAACCAATCTAAACAGATATACTTTTTCTCAGAGGCTTAAGGTGATAATGTGGCTCCAACATTATAAATTATAAAAATATCATGTTTGTATCTCTCTAGATGGGGTTAACATTTCTAATAAGCCAAAGCCACCAACTTGTATGTTTTGTTTGCTTTCTTCTTTAATGTTACAGGGGAAACTACTGCCAGAGCAACACACAAGGGAAGAAAATGGTACTCCTAAGCCAAATAACACCAAAGTTTCCAAAGCTTGTCCTCTCTCCAGAACCCTCCATTGGGTAGGATTGAAACTGCATATCAACTTGACTGTATGTTCTTCGCCTGCATCCCAGGTTGTTATAAGAAACAGACATTCTTCATTCTTGATATTTCACTTTTTCACACAGTGGTTTTTTTGTTTTTTTGTTTTTTTTTAAATAAGGCTCCATGGAGGACATTTTCCCCACCTCTCAGAACAGGGAAAACCATGCCCTTCCTGAATGCTTGGATTACTCTTCTTTGTACAAACAAATTAATCCTGTATCTCAGAGATGTTTCCTGTGTGTTCACACTTGCTGTGAAAGCATTGACCAGATTTTGGAAAGCATAGAACGGATTTTAGGTCTCACACCCTATAATTATCATCTACACCCTCTGTATTGTGTGTATGCCCATGAATTTTTCTTAATGCTGGTTTTTATTCCTTACTCAGATTCACAACTCCCTCAAGGATTTATTGTCTCCCTTGAATCTGTGTAAACCGTGAAGGCCTTATTAGGTCCTTTATGGAAAGAAGAGATTCAGATAATAAGCAAAATATATTTTGTTTGGACATAAAATGAACATCATATCCCTTCTGCATGTTTTTGTATAAAAAAAAAAATTGGTGAGGCAGAGTATAAGTTCTCAAAGACAGTGTAGCACTAAATTTTACCATATAGCTGTTGTTTAGAGAAGCAATAGTAGTGTCATTAAGCGCTATCAAAGAAGCTATGCTCATTAAAAATTGACAGAAAAACTAACATGTATTATTTTAACAACCCTGTAACGTCCTCTAAAAAAAAGCTTACATTTTCATATGTAATTTATGAAAAAATTTATATTGAAGTTACAGTTTTATATAGTCTGATTACCATGAAAAATACATTAAACTCTAGAAAACAAAACAAAAAATCATCTATAATTTCATCTCCCCAAAATAATATGTATTAAGAGTGTGAAGTTTTCTTCTATATTTTCTGCCTGTGTATGTGCATATGTATGTGTGTAGTTTAAATATGTGAGCAATAGTTTCTATATAATATATATGTTAGTGTCCACTTATTTAAATTATACTGTATAGTTCTTGGGTTCTATTTTTACCTACCTTTTTATCTAACTTTCTAAATCTTTCCCCATATTTTAATATGCAAAAGACTTTTTTTGTTTGTTTTTGTTTTTTTTTTTTTGTGAGGAAGATTAGCCCTGAGCTAATATCTGTTGCCAATCCTCCTCTTTTTGCTGAGGAAGACTGGCCCTGGGGTAGATCCATGCCCATCTTCCTCTACTTTATATGGGATGCTGCCACAGCATGGCTTGACAAGCGGTGTGTTGGTGCACACCGGGGATCGAACCTTCGAGCCCTGGGCCACCGAAGCGGAGTACGCACACTTAACCGCTATGCCACTGGGCTGGCCAACAAAACATTGTTTTTAATGCCTGAGTAATGGATATAAGATATAAGAATATTTGGATATAAGAATTTTTCCTTCCCACATATGTTACAACCTTGGGTAATTTACAACAGTGTAAAGTTACTTTGTGTTGAAATGATTCGTTCAAAGGCTCCTTGGGAACAATAAAATAAGTTCCAATGCCAAAGTATTTAACGGAAACAGAGACCATTTATCATGTGATCACTAAGCATAAATTGAACCCAGTCACACAAGGAAGAAATTAAACGCAGGCACTTACTAGTTTCAGTAGCAATGATTGTTATGTTGTGCCATACACTTAATTCTCTGTCAAGTGGTGTTGCCAGTGTTATCTTCCCATCATCTGCATTAATGTTGAATTGTCTCTCCAGGTCAGTGTGCCGGTCGATGGAAAACCTACAAAACAGATATATCTGTAATCTACTTCAATGTTTATATGATCCATACATTCCACAGCAGAACTTTAGCAATCCTTGGAGAGCCATAGTTGTGAATTCCAATGAATGGGGAAACTCAGCGGCATCATAATTTGTAAAACAAAATGACTGAATGAGGCACAGGAAACTTAATAATTATTGTCCAAGGAGTAATTAGCCACAGAAGCAACATGGAGGTCATAAACTGCCATCAGTTTCAACAGGTAGCATCTTCAAAAACGGATGCTGACGAAGAGTTAATTGGACAATCCATCACATTTATTGGACAGCTTATGATAATTAGCAGTTGCCACAAAATATCTTGTAAAACAATGAACTCAAGCCCAAAGCAGGATGGTGCTAGGCAGCATGTTATTTACGGCAATTCAAAGGAAATGCGTGTTTGTGAAAAACTTACATTTCACTAGACGACATGTATGTGTTTTTGTTGTTGTTGCTGTTGGTTTGTTTTGTTTCCATTTTAAGTAAAGTGTACACTTAGGTTTCCTATTAGTGTCTGTGCATAGATATCAGATGGTTACCGATACGCTAATAAATAACTTTTTAGTTGAAATAGATATTTTAGCAGATTGACAACACAAGATTTCAAAGAATTAAGAATTTTACACGGACAGGTTAGTAGTTCCTCTGTTGAGAAAACTCTTTCAGATAAGACATTAGATGTTTTACGTTTAGAGCCAACTGCTTCTCAAGAGCACTAAGTATTAAGATAATATAGGAATTATTTTTTCCACAACATTTATAAATATCCTTTTTATACACCAAAATCTGTGCTTTGACTATCAAATGCCAAATCCAGTAAGGTACATGACTGAAGGAATACATGGCATAATTAGAAAAATTGGCCCATAAATAAACAGTGAAATGAACGAAAAGGATAGAATGGAGGCCAAAAGAAGGGTCTTGTGGACTGAATGTTTGTGTCCCCCTGAAATTCATATGTTAAAATCCTAACTCCGGGGTCCGACCTGGTGGCACAAGCAGTTAAGTGCGCGCTCTCCGCTGCGGTGGCCCGGGGTTTGCCGGTTTGGATCCCGGGCGCGCACCGATGCACCACTTGGCAAGCCATGCTGTGGCAGCGTCCCATCTAAAGTGGAGGAAGATGGGCACGGATGTTAGACCAGGGCCAGTCCTCCTCAGCAAAAGGAGGAGGATTGGCAGATGTTAGCTCAGGGCTGATCTTCCTCACGAAAAATAAAAAAAAATCCTAACTCCGAATATGATAGTACAATATTTGGAAGTGAGGCCTTTGGGAGGTAGTTAGGGTTAGAGTAGGTCATGAGGGTAGGGCCCTCATGATGGGATTAATGTCCTTATAGAAAAAGGAGGAGACATGGCTTTCTGCTCTCCACCAATGAGGAGACAAGGGGAAGACAACCATTTGCAAACGAGGAAGCAAGATCTCACCAGACACTATATCTACTGGGGCCTTGATCTCGGACTTCTCAGCCTCTGGAACTGTGAGAAATAAACTTCTGTTGTTTAAACCACCCAGTGTATAGTACTGCATATCCAGAGCAGCCCAAACTAGGACAAAACACATATACAATCCCATTCTGGGAGGAAGGGTTCATGGTTGAAGTCTTCATGGTTAAGGTGACCTCCTAGGAAGTACACATGAAATCTCTCTATTCACTGACACTCATTAACCCTAAATATGAAACATGGCCCATGGCTATTTGGTGCTGAGCATATTTTCTTTTTGTATACTTTTTTTTTTTTTTTGGTGAGGAAGATTGGCCCTGAGCTAACACCTGTTGCCAATCTTCCTCTTTTTAGCTTGAGGAAGAGTGGCCCTGAGCTAACATCTGTGCCCATCTTCCTCTATTTTGTATGTGGGACACCTCCATAGCATGGCCTGATGAGTAGTGTAGGTCCACGTCCAGGATCCAAACCTGTGAGCCTGGGCTGCCAAAGCCGAGCACGCAAGCTTAACCACTAAACCGTCGGGCCAGCCCCATATACATGTTTTAAATTAACATTTACTATATAATCAAGAATAAGTCTATATTTTTATAAGAAAATGAGAAAAAATTTCCCACAATTTTCCACCTTTAGTCTTACATCATTAATATTTTAGTAGATTTCCTTGCAAACATTATATATTTATGTATATTATGTATATCTACTTATTTATGTGCATCTACTTATTTGTATCTATATCTACCTATGAAGATAGATAAATGGATGGATAGATGATTGATAGATAGATAGATAGATAGATAGATAGATAGATAAAGATATGGAAAGTTCCTTCCTCCTTTTAGCAATTTCTTTTTCTTTAGAAATGGTGTTCATATCTTTTATACCAAATGCAAATACTATAGAAAAAAGACATCCCTTTTAAATCCTTCCCACCAAAGACAAGCATCATTGAAGAGTTTGGAATAATACCAAAAAGTACTTAATTTTATTGACAATAGATTATTGCTAAATTCCTTGGGAAAAAAACATGTAATGTGAACTTATAACTCCTGATTTAGTAAAGATTTAGCTACAAAGAAAACGAAGATGCTGACTTGCACCTAGACACCAGGCATTTACAAACTGACCCCACACCCAACCCCCAGGATGACTAGAGAAATTCAGAAAGGATTTAAGAACCCAGAGGCATATATGGATTGACAGTGCTCTCAGCAGAATCTTGAGCAGGAGGAAGTGTTCATCACAAAGCATTTGAATCTGCTGAATTATGGGAAGAAGACTAAAAGCCATTTTCCTGGGGACCAATGATTGTTGACAAGACAAATGAGATTCCAAGTTTAACTGTAAAATAATCCAACAGACATGTTTTGCTCCAGATATCATGAACACTCTGACTCTTAAAAGAGCTAAGAAATGTCCAGAGGATTAATTATCACTTTCTGCATCATATTCATAAATAAACTTTGCAATCATTGCTGGGTTCTAGTAATTTTATTATCTCATTGCTGATATACATTCACATATTCATGCATCAACCAATTTCCCAGAGGCCACAGTAAACGAAAATCAGTCTAATCACTGATACTCTTGAATCCCAAATCCAAAACATGCTACATGGCTATTTGATTGCTGTCCAATAACTGCCTAGAACTTCTGGCGTAGAAGACGCATTGAGAACAATGACAGGGTTTTGGAAGCTGATATTTAATAAAAAAAAAATGTTGTTCGTTTAATTTCTTATTCAAATTTATATTCTGCAGACCTCAAATTTGGAATAAATTCTCTCTCCATTATTTACATATGTTTCTGGGATAATTATTAATTTCACTAAGCCTCAATTTCTTCACTGGTCAAATATAAAGTACCCATATCCCTGGGGTGGTTGAGAAGAATAAAAATAAAGCATAAATTGGTTTCTGGTACTTAGTAGGTGCAAAAGATTTGTTCATCATCATCATCATCACGTCCCCTCAGACGAAACTGTAATAAACTTCCCTACTTGGAAGGTGATGGAGAAGATTCCTTTCTTAACAGTTTATAAATAGCATAAAACTGGAAAAACATTTGGGTGTTACTTAACTCTCATAACTTTCACGGAGGCAGGGATATTTTTCTCATTTTTTAAAGTTCCAGTTCATGACAGACTTTATGGGGTGAGTCATAAGAATTTATAAAATAGGCTATAAATACAATCCTTTAGTAAGATCAGAGGTAAGACTGTCATAATATTGCAAGATTACACAATGGGTGGAACTTGATGGAAAAAAAATGACTTAGTTTAAAATTCAGTTTAAAGTCTACCTCAACTATTTCAAGAAGCCCCTTGATGCCTATATGGACATTTCATACATTTTATTGCCTGGTAGACTTTATGATCAAAGCTCCCAATAATTACTAAACAGCATGAAAATCCTGACTCAGCGTAGTCAACAAGCACTCATTAAACACCAAATGTGTACCAAGCACAGTGCTGGATGGATGCCTTTTCCTTTTTCCATCCTACTCTCCTTGGTTTTTTATAGAATGAATAAGAGAAAAATAAAACTCTCAGAGCCTAGGGCATTTTAAATAACACAGCTAGTAAAGAGCAAAACCAGAATGAATACTCATGTTTGATTCATTCTGAAGTCCATGCATAAACCAACCACAGAAAGGTCTCACCTTATTCAAGCATAAGATGGGGATGATCTTAGTGCTTGGCTAAAAGGATTGCTGTGAAGATCGGATGAGATGCTATGTGTGGCACACTTTGCCAGCACAAACTTGTGCTGACCACTATCAGGCCCTGTGTCAAGGGCTCTCACATGATTTGTATGACAGTGACGTCATTGAATGCCTACCTATGTTCTCAATATTCCTAACCAAAAGCCAGGTAATTATTTGTCTTATTTTAGAATACACTGATTTGAGCATCTTATAGATGCCTAAGTATTAAAATGCCATATATTGAAATATATATTAAAGATGATTTATTAAATAAGATGATAAGAAATCAGACCTTTCTTGAAAGCCAAGGAATAAAAGCCTCCATCTCCCATCTTCTTTATAGACCTCTGGATAAATTTTTTTTTTTTTCGTGAGGAAGATCAGCCCTGAGCTAACTTCCACTCCAATCCTCCTCTTTTTGTTGAGGAAGACCAACTCTGAGCTAACATCTATTGCCAATCCTCCTCCTTTTTTCCCCCAAAGCCCCAGTAGATAGTCATATGTCATAGTTGCACATCCTTCTAGTTGCTGTATGTGGGATGCTGCTTCAGCATGGCTGGAGAAGCGGTGCGTCCATGGGCGCCCAGGATCCGAACCAGGCCACCAGTAGCGGAGCGCGCTTAACCGCTAAGCCATGGTGCCGGCCCCAGAGTAAATTTTTAATCCACCTTCATTTTCTCTAAAGCTCTACTCTGCTCTGTTGCATGAGGGCATGACCTGAGTTTCTGGCTGTTTATTCTTAGGCTACCAGAAGAGTCCTAGGTCACAGGCTCCATGCATGTCCATAATTTCATTACAAAGAACATGAGTCCAGGGTATGACTGCCTGAGTTCACATCTCGACCTTATCACTTAAATAGATGTGCTTTTAGTCATGTTATTAGTCTCTCTGCGCCTTTGTTACCTAACCTGTAAAATAGGAATAATAATAGATTTTATGATCTTATTATTTATATAAGTGAGGTATTACCTATAAAGCACTTATTACAGTGTCTGGCACATAATCAATGCTCAATATATACATGTTTAAAATCTTTGATGTTGTCACCACTTATCTGGAAACAGTAGGTGTCTACTGATGATTCTCTGGTCCCTTCTCAGGTCTAAGCTAGCATTCCTTCCCCTCCTTGCTTCTCTGTCCCTAAACAAGTTCATCTGGGTTCTCATGTCAGCAGAAGCAAACAAACAGAGGTGTCAGTTAAAGTGATAAAACAAAGCTGGAAAGAGGGAGAAAGTGGGGAGACCAGTGCCTGCACCTCTGACACCACTTTAGGTGTTTATTTTTCCACCAACTTTTATGACCAAAATTTTTGTCCCATGAACTGACCATTGCAGATTCAAAGGTTTATTGGACATGTTTAATTTTCTATTCATAATGAACACTCTGTGAGTTTTATATCGTAGTTAAAATTAATTACATTTTTACATAATTTTAAAATTAATTACAGTTAAAGATTAATTACATTAGAAAAGCTAGAAGCATGCCATTTTTAGGAATGTCCTCAGAAGATGCTTGTTCCACACACACACCCACACACACATACTATAGCTATGTCACTCCATCTCTAGCTACAAGGGTTCAGCTTGCTTTCCTCTGGTCCTCTAAGCTGCCACCATCCACTCCATTATCTCAGTTTACCCCCTTTCCTCCTACTCATTCCATTGTGGGATGCGGCTACATCAGCAGCAATCAAGGGCAAAAACTTGATTATAAGACTCTGATAGAGGTACTTTCCTTAAGCCAATTAACAGAAAATAATTTCAAAGAAAAACAGAGTGGGTTACAAATAACAAACCTGGAATAACAACTTAAATTTTAGAATCCAGTATACCACGTAAGTTCTCAGGATGTCATGATTTTGAATAGCTGTCTCGTAAGTAGACCCTCAAGCCACTCTGTTTTTTGGAATTCCCAGTGTCTTTCGGAATATCAGCACACAAAGTGGAAGAAACACAATCAGAGAAACCAGAGACTCTTCAGTGGCATGTCACCTGTGGAGTCTCCTTGAAACTATATAACCACTCATAATCTCATAGTGTCAGCTATAAGTGAGAGAAAATATCTACTTCACAGAGTAGTGCTTTGCAGTAAAGGAGTTGATACATGACTTACATTAGGTAAATTAATAAATAAATGTGTGGAGCCAATTCTTCAATCTGTAAGAGATCTCTTCGAGCCCAGAGGAACTGTGGAAATTAAAATCCAGAGATGGAAAGATATAAATAAGGATCATCATTCACATCCTTTAGTAGCCTCAGGGAAGATAGAATTTCTCAAGTCACACTAGAAAGACATCCCAAAACTCTTAATAGTGTTTGTCTATACCAGTCTTCACCTCTTTCAAAATATCAGTTACTATGAGTACCTCCATAGAGCATAGACTCCCAGCTGAAGAGAGGAGAGGCTATATTGGTTTCCTTGCTCACAGCTCACCCCCAAGAGCCTTCTGCACCTGTCCTGAGTCTTTCCTGAGCTTCCCTTCCTGAAGGATGTCCCTCCTATTATTCTACAGTTAAACATTTGCCAGACTTTTGTGCTGTTAGGACAAGGAGAGAATGTTTGATTCCTATATCACAATATCACATTGGTTGGGATTTTGCACTGCCGTTACTCAATAACTGATTATTGGAAGGATATACAAACATCTATGGAGCATGAATTGTTATTATGTGTGAAACATGGTGCTAAAGAAATACAAGGAAAATGAGGAGATGGGATAGGAAGGAGTTAAACAGAAAAAATAATCATTTTGGTTTGTACTGTATCTACTGAAAATAATGCCCTCTATTTCATATCTTGAAAGTCATACGATTTATATCTCTAGCATTGAAGTCTCCATTCTAATTTCTTAAAAATACGCAATCATTGGTTTGCTGTTCTTTTGTAGAATTACTTAAGATGCATTAGACAAAAGACCTTGCTCTGAGAAGAGCAGACTACCTTTGGAGAGTCATCTTCCTGTCACAGTAAGAAGAAATTTCTTAGTAACAGTAGGAAGTGGCATGTGAGAAAATGGGCTTCTTGGGTCATGTTAACGTCAATTCTAATGATGGAAGTTTTGGAAATAGACATTCTCATTGTAGTACAAGGGATATGTTTTAGAAACTACATCGTCTTTGATAACCAACGTTCACAGAAGCCCTAGTTAGACTTTCCCATTTTATTCCAACATGTATCCTGGTTTGCTTCAATATTACTGTTCCTCCAACCTACAGTAAATGTAGGTTCTATGTACCTCTATGTCTTAGAAGTAAATGCTAAGGACTTCATCATTTTACTTTGTGAAGTTAAGGCTACAGATGCAAGGACATTCCTACCTAGATACTTAGCGCCTTGTTTGGAGACTCTGATTTAACCTACAGTATTCTGACTGGGAACATAAACTCATGTCACCAGTTTACTCAATTAAGAGTTGCTTGCAGAGATCAGAAGCAAACTGGTGTCAGAAGAAGATACCACTGGTGCAGTGGTTGAGAATAGGTCAAAATGGACAACTGGATATTATTATTTTGCCAAATAGCACCCTATTCTGCATTGCTGCTACCATTGTTATTAGATAACAACTTTTACCTGAGTAATATGTTGCCTCAATTAATGCAGACCAACTTTTACATTTCATACCAACGTTTGGCACAAAATCCCACCCCCTGTATATGTGTGTGTGTGTGTGTGTGTGTGTGTATAAGACTTAGATTTTTGTGTGTGTGTGAGGAAAATTAGCCCTGAGCTAACATCTGTTGGCAATCCTCCTCTTTTTCCTGAGGAAGATTGGCCCTGGGCTAACATCTGTGCCCATCTTCCTTCACTTTATATGGGACACTGCCACAGCATGGCTCAACAAGCAGTGTGTTGGTCCACGCCTGGGATCCAAACCTATGAACCCTGGGCCCCCGAAGCAGGGCTCAGGCACTTAACCACTACATCCCCAGGCCAGCCCAAGACTTAGATTTTGTTGTCAATATCAAAATATTATATGTACATACATTCAACTAATTTATTCATTTAAAACATCTCCTACCTCCTCTTCCCAACCCTGCTTGGAACACTACATTGCTACAGAGACCCTCTGTCCCCGGCCCAGTTACAGTTTCTGGTCTGAGATAAAGAACATTAGTTTGTGACAATGTCAAGAACATTTTAAGGATTTTCAGAACCAAGTTCCCAACGTCAAGGCATCTCCTGTTTCACTCCCAATGACTTCAGTGCAACATGGGCAAACTGTGCAGGTTCAAGTCTGGAGTGTACACAAGCAGCTACGCTGATTACCTTAATAATCAGATAAAGATAAATAAATAACAGATTTCTTTAAAAAGTTATTCTGAACTACATTCTTCCCACTGTAATATTTGTGAAACACCTGATGATTTTCCCAAGAAACGATCTTTCTATTCCTAACTTCTATGCTAATCCAATTTATATATCTAACCCTCAGTTTCTTCATCTAAAAAATGAGAACAATAAGATTGTCTTCGTTTAAAGGTTAAGGTGAATTCCGAATTAGATAATGCATTGTAATTTCCTCATGCTTTTTAAAAGTAGTTTTACATTGAGTATTTATCATTGTTTCTAAAAGACACTCTGTCAAATATCTAGGTATTTTTAAACAACAACAAAATATTTGAAATATTCTGGTGTGTGGTGTCCATGTAGAGAGAGACATAATATTGTCATATTTTGACTCACTGTTTTCATCCAAAGGATGAAGCAGATTCACCCAACACAATCATCTTCAGGTACCTTTATTTTATTTAGGGTCAAATACAGAAATCTCAGATTCCAAATCTGTCAGTTCATATGAGGTCCCATTTCCTGAGTGTGTGTTTTGTTTTATAGTCTGTTCCACTTACACCTTGGAAAAATAACATCATAAAGCCAGAATCTTATGCAGCCACAGAACCAAAAAAAAGAATTCTTTACAGTGAATCTCAGATAAAATTTGATTCATGATTAATTCTTCAATATCTACATAATATCTTTGGAGAAACTCTAATTTTCTCCCTGAGTCACCAAAATAATTGTTCATAACTGAAAATTCTAAATATGATATGATGGCACAAATATGAAAAAATGGATTACAGTTTTACATACTGTGAAGGCATTAAGTTTAAAATTTTTATTTAATTTTAATAAAGTTTTAGTGACAGCTTCTTTTGGTCAAGTATGATGCTAAATGTTTGAATAAAGTCTCTCCTCTCAGACACATTGGTTGTGACTTTCTCATTGCTTAAAACGAAAAGTGGCAAGTTCTGTAATCAAGTCACACTTACATTGCACTGAGGAAGGGTCTCCAAATGTGCCTGGGGAAGGGTGAGGGGTGGTAAGAGATGACACCAAGAGGATGTAGCATATGTTTGGGACGGGAAGAATGAGTAGGATTTTTCCAGGTAGAATACGTACAGAGAGCATCCTTAGCAGAAAGGAATGCATATAGAAAATCTTGAGAGTTTCTATTTGTTTAGAAAACTATGAAATTGAAGGACCAGATTAGGTGTGGTAAGAGCTAGGATCTGACAGATGAACATCCCATTATTTCTTTCCCATCCTTTCTCTCCCTCTTGCCTCTTCCTTTCTTCATTCATTCACTCTTTGTTGGATATCTCTTATGTACAAGGCATTGTGTTAGGTGCCAAGACAGACATGGCCTTGCTTTCATGTAACTGAGTCTATATATGGAGAAAGACAATGAAAGTAAATAAGCCTTTTGAAAACTTACAGTGACATATTCATGAAGAGAAAGGAAAAGGGCTGAGAGGTATAAAATATTACAAAAATATTCCTGCCAAAAGAAACAGCAAATACGAAAAGTCTGAGTTAGAAAGATGTTCAGTGTGCTTGAAGACCTTAACAAAGGATAGTGTGGTTGAAGTTCAAGATTCAATGGGGGAAGGGCATCAAGGAGCAACTCATGAAGGACCTGGCAAACCATGCTGAGGATTAATTTTTTTCCCTGTAGGAAATGGGGATCCACTTGAAAAACCAAAGCAAGAGAGGGATATGGTCTAAACCACAGCTGAGTTCCACAGAACTTCCTGTGATGTAGAAGTCTGCTTGGTACTGTCCAATATGGTAACCGCTAGATACATATGGCTATTTAGCCCTTGAAACCTAGCTAGTGTAATTGAGGAATTGAAATTTTTATTTTACTTAATTTAAATTAATTTTATTTCAATTCAAAGGGTCACATGTGGCTAGTGGCTACCATATTGGACAGCACAGATCTAAATTGAGTTAGATCTGTGGTAGCTGTGTGAGTATCAAGAGGTAGGAGACAGGCAAATAAGGCTATTGTAACTGCTCACGTTAGAGATGTCAGTGTTTGAGCTTAGAAAGTAAAATAAACAGGACATGGTGATTATTTGGATGGATGTGGGAAGTAAAAGAGATGGAGGATTCTTGAGGAAACATCCTTATGGAAGGCCCATAACTAATGTATATTGCTTTCAAACTAGACAAATATTCTCTCTCTTTTGTCTTCTTTAGCCATTTTTATGTAATTATTCAAATACACCAAACTGGTCAGAAATATTCACATAAATATTAACAAAAAAGACAATTAAGTCTTTCCAGAAATACATGGAAACTGGACCTTACAGTGGCTATGTAAGATTTATCTCTGGTGCATGCTTTTCTGTGATGGGAGATTTGGAGTTGTGAAGATAAACTCTTTTATATTGAAACCCCCATGATGACCTTGATGATCACTGTTCACCCTAAGGTCACAGGAATCCCAACCAATTCCCAGGAATCTCCACAGGCCCACGATGACCTAAGGAGGTCAAGGGAAATCTAGGAGTGAAGAGTATCCTTCAACTCTCTTAAAAATCTTTTTGGGACTGTCAATCATGCCAATGATGCCTTTGCTCTATTTGAAAGAACATTCAAAGTTGGTGAATATTACATGGACAATAGAACAGAGATGGTGTAAGATAGAAAATGCACCTTAATATGTAGCAGTCTGGACCACAGAACCAGACACAGAATTAAGATTTAATAATCTATTTAATGTATTTATCATGGCCTTCTTAATTTTTAGCCTCTCTGCTAAGCCCTGTATATTAATTTCTCATTTAATCCTCGCTAGAAATTACTTGAGTAGCCCATAAAAATTGTCCTCTCAATGTCTATAGTTGTAAAATGTGGATAATATGCATTTTTCCCAGTCATAAAGTTAGTGAGATATAAGTATAATATCCTGACTACAGTATCTGACAGATAATAAACTCTTACTAACCGTTGGATAGCCACAAGTATGGTTGTATTTGATTATATTAGTTTGTCCAATTTTGGTCAAAATCATTTATTACATAGAAAAAAAGTGTTTATGGATAACATGTACACCCAAGAAATAATAAAAAAGTAGTGCATAACTACATCAAAGCACGTTTTTTGAAAATGTCATAAAGTTATACACATTTTGAAATTTTAATTTGACATGCAGGCTTATTTAGTAAACACTAAGGACCTATGGTAAGTGCTGGGCATTAATAAGTGAACAAGATGTGGCCCGTTAACTCTTTTTATTTTTTTATTTTTTATAATTTTATTTATTTATTTATTTTCCCCCCCAAAGCCCCAGTAGATAGTTGTATGTCATAGCTGGACATCCTTCTAGTTGCTGTATGTGGGACGCGGCCTCAGCATGGCCGGAGAAGCAGTGCCTCGGTGCGCGCCCGGGATCCGAACCTGGGCCGCCAGCAGCGGAGCGCACACACTTAACCGCTAAGCCACAGGGCCGGCATGGCCCGTTAACTCTTAAGGGCTGGAAATGCATTTATGTCGAAATAGCTTGCTGACTTGTATAATACACAACAGTAATAACATAAGCACACCATTTCAGTGTTCAAAAAGATGGAATTCTTTCTAGGAGGACAAAGGTATTTTACATCAAAAATACCCATCCCTAAACCCAATGCCTGCCCACATGTTCTAACCTATTCTTGTGTATTTAAGCAAGTGTAAAGCCCAATATCATGTACTCGAGGTTTAATAAAGGTTACACAGGCATGCCTTCTCTTTTGTCAGTGAATAGACCCCCACGACTTAACCATGCTCTGGGTCCTGCTCCCTTTCCACACCTGTTGTGTCCAATTTCAGACTCTTGGCTTTGGAAGGACATTTAGGTCTTTGGCTGTCCTTTGCATCATTAATATATCTTCCATAACTTTGACCCTTCTTAAGGAGGTTCATAAATCTTATTCTCATTTACCGTGAAGCTACATACCTCAGTAGACCATCCCAAACTGGATTTGTATCCTGAGGCCCATTTGAAAGGCATTTCAACTAGGCTTATTCCATTCCCCAGTGAATTGGCTTGAAATACACAGGATAGAGCTAATAAACATTTGATAGAGGGATGGAAATGGCATTCCTCCATTTTTAACATGCTCTCTTCTTAAAATATGCAATATTATGTTTTCCTCTGCAACACTAAGTCAAATCTGATTGTCCTTTATCAAAAGCAAGGTTGTATAACAAATTGTGTCAAATCAGAATGTAGAAATATAAGGAAAAATAAAGGCTTGCTTGAAATGAGTCCCATAAATATTTGAACATCAGATAAGGATGTCAATCTCCCTTTGTTGTGATGCAAAATAGGGGATTTATTTTGCCTTATGAGTATAATAATGTTAGATAACACTGCTCAGCCTACACAAGCATCTTTGTTTCTTAGAATGTACACATTATTAAGTTTTGTTCCCTAGAGGTGACAGAGACTTCACCAATCAGAAAAAAAAAAAAAAAAAAACAGAAACTTTTTAAATCTCAGATCAGCACTTTCTAAATTTTTTCCTTTCTCAAGATTCTTGTGCTATTTTTACCTCCCTAGATCACTTGTTTTAAAATATTTTATTAATGCACGCAGTTTGATAGTTTTTCAGAATTAATAGCCAGGTTTACCATACCACACTGATAACATTTCAGCCAAATCTTTTGACTCTTTATTGTTTGCATCTCAAAATGTAAAACAAATATATTTTTGCCTAAAGGAAGACACCACATTTTGAGAAGTGTGGTGGCACCATGTGGGTTTGCGAGCTACATAGCTAGCAGTGTGATTTAGTCAAATTACTTCACTAGTGAAGAGGTTCAGTGTGCTTTTCCAAGTGAGACATGGAGAGATGCTGCACAGATCCCCCTTCAAGGAAGGATGTCAGAGCTATGTGGGGAGCAATCAGTAGACAACCTCCAGCTATCTGCTCCTTTGAATCTGCCTCATTTGCAGAGAGCCTCCTCTCCGAGGTTATCTGGAGATTAAGCAAGCAGAGGGATAAAGACCATTTTGGCAAGATGCAGGACTCCAATGATGATAAATACTAATTCCAGAGAGACCCGCTGGGCTGGGCCAACGTTTTGATGGGACTGCATTATGGTTTGATTTCTCCTTCTGCCCCTACCAAACACCTTGCACTTCACATTCCATCTACTTCCAGGGAAAACAACCTCTAACACATTTGTGTAGTGGGAATAGGAATATGTATAATTCACAGAATTAACGTAATAAAGTGTAAATGAGATATCTGTACAGGGTATCGTACTAAAATAGTAAATATGCACGAATAAAGATCCACAGAATATCTTCAGTATCACTTGTTGAATACAATCTCTTATATTGGAGAAAACACATTAGAGTTTGGTGAACATACTAGAGCAAGTCTATTCCAAGGGAAATTCTATTTTGTGCAACCTCATGCTTCTAGATAGAGAAATGGTGCTGGAGTCACAGAATTTGTCAAGATATTGAAATGCAGAGACTAGAGTTTAGCTAAGGGAGTTACCAGCCTCAAATCTAAAAACCCTGTATTGTAATCATCACTGAGGTCTGGAGAATGGAAGAAAAATAGGGTTTTATAATAAATTCATGCAAGAAACAAATAAACTCCCCACTCCAAGCAGGTAAGCATCACTGTATGTTTCAGAATGCCCTTTCACAGCCTGTATGGTAGTTATGGGGATTTTCCCAAAAGCTACACAAAATGAAGCCAGATTTTTCTGGCAGACTCAAGATGAGTGCACAGTGTCACAAGCCCCATGAGGACTAAGGTCCCAAGGGCTCTAACGCTCCAATTCCCACCACATATAGCTGGATTCTAATACAAAGAATTTCTTTGACTGCTACAGGTTTAAAAAAATATTTTTAAAGTCTTATCTTTAGGGAGTTTCTGAGACAGAAAAATATCCTGGAATGATGCGGGAGCCAACTATTCAAATTACTGATGAAAATCCAAACCCCTATCAGTCTAGTATATGGTTGGCAAACATTTTTGTACAGTAAACATTTTAGGCTTTGTAGGCCACCCTGTCTCTGTCACAACTTCTCGACTCTGCAGTTGTAGGGCATAAAAGAATGAAGGTGGCTCTGTTCCAATAAAACTTTATTTAAAAAAAAATGGGGTAGACCAGATTTGGCACACAGGCTATAGTTTGTTGGCTCCCGGCCTAGAGTAATAGAGTCAAAGTATTCACTAAAGTCATGAGTCCTCCTTTAAGTGGGTTCTAGGGGAAAAAAAGGAGAGAAAGGGGAACTCATATAGTAATAAAAAGACACATATTCTATTACACATAGAGGAATAAGTGTCAGGATATTTGTGATGCTTGATGCATTAGAATCTAGAGCACAGACCAGCGCAGGAGCCTGAGTGCCCTCCCTTACATTATATGCTATAGATGCTCTCCAAAACCACACAGAGTTAAAAGATTAAATGTGCTGCTTACATGTTCTCCTTCTTAAAGAGTGCAATGCACCTTAGCAAATTAACTTACCTGTGAAGTCCTAGCACAAAGAAACTTGACTTCAAATTGATCTGGCTACAAAGTCTTTAGTCGCAGTAGTGTTCCTTAGAGCACAGGGAGATGCTACTCTTGGAGAAAGGCAGTGTATATCTATTTTTCAAATTTAACAGGCATAAATGCTCTTTTATGTTATGAAAAAATGTTTTGCTAAACATTGGTTTGCAGCCTCTATATGGAAAATTTATAGGAAGACACAATTTTGAGCCAACTGCAAGTGAAGATGCTATTTAGAGCCACATATAATGAAATAAACCCCTTAGTTATAAATCAGTTATTATATTTCACTGAACTCCAACTGTTTCTTTCTCACTGCTTAATTTCATTCTAGCTTTTGTTATTATGCCTAAAGAAACCATTTTAACATTTTCTAGCATGCACTTTGAGTATCAAAAATTCCATCTACAAGTTTTCACCTTTTTGCCTCTAGTTGCTCTACTGGTTCCTCTAACTACTTTAATAAATAATATTATCTGAGTTCTACTAGTCCCAGAATTCTAAGGTCCCTGCATTACATAGCATTTATTATTCCTCTAAGGAGAAAAAGGAGCCTTTTTCTATCCAAAGCATCTCTTTATAGTGAGACAGAGAGAGGCAGAGAAGGAAAGAGAGAGGGAATAAAAAATGAGAGAAAATTATAAACACGCAGTCCACCCTCCAAATGAACACTAGGTTCTCTACGGGGTGAGATATTTCCACTTTAGCCTCATTGGCTATCTACGGTTGCTTCTATTCAAATTTCATTAGGAAATCTCTTCCTCCATGTGACTCTAAAGTTCCATAATCTACTTTTATTTATCATTTTCAGATAGCATGTGTTAAAGGCTGGTTAGATAAATATGACGGGCTTAGGTTTTCCATGGCTATTCAGCCAGCCTCCTTACTATAGAATGAGATCCATGAAGGCAGAGGCTCTGACTTCATAGAAATTCCCTGGGAAAATGTGGGTTCCACTGATATTAGTTGTACAATATAATAAATTAAAATAAATAAATATATATATAAAGTAATATGAATTAACAAATAGATGGCTATATGACTAAATGAATATATGACAATCAATGAATTAATTATTGTTTGTTGTATTAGCGGGTACAATGAGTTTTTGGGAACAATGATTTGGAAGAGTTAGTACTTTTGAATGGTGAGACAAACTTTCATCTGGCTCAGATTTTGCAGGAACTAAACGACCAAGTTTTAATTATTTTAAAAAGACTGAGTCCTTGTACCAGAATCTTGTACACTGTTAGTGGGAATGCAAAGTAGTGCAGCTGCTATGGAAAACAGTATGGAAGTTCCTTAAAAAATTAAAAATAGAACTACCATATGATTCAGCAATCACACTACTGGTTATTTATCCAAAAGAATTGAAATCAGGATCTCAAAGAGATATTAGCACTCCCATGATCACTGCAGCACTATTTACAATAGCCAAGATGTGGAAGTAATCTAAATGTCCATCAACAGATGAGTGGATAAAGAAAATGTGATATATATAGAATGGAATATTATTCAGCCTTAAAAAGAAGAAAATTCTGTAATATGCAACAACATAGATGAGCCCAGAGGACATTACACTAAGTGAAATAAGCCAGTCACAGAAGGACAAATACAGTGGTCCCCGCTTGTCTGAGGTTTCATTTTCCATGGTTTGTTACCTGTGGTCAACTGCAGTCCAAAAATATTAAATGGAAAATTCCAGAAGTAAACAATTTATAAGTTTTAAATCCTGTGCCACTCTGAAATCTTGCACCATCTCTCTGTGGGACATGAATCATCCCTTTGTCCAGTGTATCCACCCTGTATACACTACCCACCTATCAGTCACAACAGATTAATTGTTGCACTATCACAGTGCTGGTGTTCAAGTAACCTTATTTTACTTAATAATGGCCCCAAACACAAGAGTAGTGATGATGGCAATTCCAATATGCCAAAGAGAAGCCGTGAAGTGTCTACTTTAAGTGAAAAGGTGAAAGTTCTTGACTCAATAAGCAAAGAAAAAAAATCGTATGCTGAGGTTGCTAAGATCTAAGATAAGAACAAATCTTCTAACCATGAAATGATGAAGAAGGAAAAAGAAATCTGTGTTAGTTTTGCTGTCACTCCTCAAATATGTACATATAAGAAAAAACATAGTATATATACGGTTCGGTACTATCTGCAGTTTCAGGCATCCACTGGGGGTCTGAGAATGTATCCCCCACAGATAAAGGGGGACTACTGTGCTGCACAATTCCACTTATATGAGGTATCTAAAATAGTCAGTCATAGAAGCAGAGAGTAGAATGGTGGTTGCCAAGGGCTGGGGGATGTGGGATGTGGGGAGTTGCTAATCAACGGATATAAAGTTTCAGTCCTACAAGATGAACAAGTTCTAGAGATCTGCTGTACAACATTGTGCCTAGAGTTAACAATACTGTATCGGTCACTTAAAAATCTGTTAAGATGGCAGATCTCATGTTAAGTGTTCCTATCACAATTAAAAAAAGTAGGTCCTTACCAAAAATGGAAGTTATTGCAAGATTGAGGAGAGAGTCAATTGATATACAGTCTATCCTCCTTATTAATGCCGGGTTCTCTACAGTCTGAAATATCTCCCCTTTAGCATCATTGGATACCAGGACTATAAAGAGTATTTTCAGGAAAAGAGCTCATTAACAGCAAGCCTAGTAACTGAGGTGAATTATAAAAACGCCAGAATACAAGTAAGATAAAAAATGCAATGCTCTTGTGTTGAGTGGGCACTTACATTCAAGAGAGGAATTAGGACAACAGACTGTGGCCACCATGATCATGTGTCAACCTACTCTGCCTGCTGAATGGCCATCAGTCCCACTTTTAATTTAAGCAGTTCACATAGTCTTACTCAAGTGAGAGCTCTGAAAGAAACAGGAAGCAACTGTCTAAAACACAGTCACATGCCATTTCAACGCCTTGGTGACACCAAATGCACACTTGAAATAAATTGATTGAGAGGAAAAAAATGAACCATAGCAGGTTTACATGAGAGCACTGACTTATATTTAACAGTTATTCTGTGCTAGGAATTTTTGCCTTAAATATAAATAATTTACTGCATATAACACCATTTCAGAGTGTCTGTATCAAAGTATGGGCTCAGTAAACATTACCTGTCATTATCCTACTCCTCATGCAAGATGCCAGAAGCTAGCAAAGCATGCACAGACATCGTGGTCAATAGTAAGAAGAAATGTGAGTTTAAACCCAGGCCCCACACCTCCTGCTATATTATCATGCACAAGGAACTTATCCTTCCAGATCCTTGGCTTCCTTCTCCACAAAACTAGAATCATACTGACTACTTCACGGTGTCTTTTGTGAGAATTAAGTACAATAATACATAATAGAAACTTAGCACAATGTCTGATTCATCAAATAACAATAACGTTGTTTCTCCTTTTGTCTCACAAATCACAATTTTGTTCACAGTTAATAGTAACAAATTCATACAAAAAAACTAGACTGATGAGCAAGGAACACTCCGCCCATATTCTGGTTAACTTCACAGACATGGTATATCTTCCTTCTTTCTTGGTATGCATCTTGGATTGAATGAGGCCATATAGAGAATGAATAGTTTATTATTCCCATTAAAGTTGGTCCTGTTAAGTCGTCCCAACATGTAGAGACACAGTTGGAGTCAAAAAGATCACAGGGGAAGAAAGGGAGTGTGGCATGGGGACAGAGAGGAATTGTATTGTCAGAAAAACCCAGGTATGCATCTCAGTTCCACTCCTGACTATTTGTGTGATACTTGGCAAGTCAGTCTTTTTATCCTCAGTTTCCTCATCTGTTAAATGAGGATAATTAGTATACATATTATCTCATAGAGGTGTTAGAGAATGAAAGGAGTATATTTAACACATCCCTGCCACATATTAAGCACTCACTAGTAACAATATCACAGCAGCAGCAGGGACAAATTAGACTAAATGAAGTTAATTGAACTACTTAGCATGTAACTGTTACAAAAATAAATCCAGATAATTCCACAAAGTCAGCAACCTTTAGTAGAAGAATCTCTACTAAAATAAGTATTAGATTTTTAATTTGCATTTAAGATATGAAATTGATGGTGGCTTAGCTTTTATTAAAAGGTAATGCTAATAGCTACTACATATTTTATTTAATAACTTTATTTAATTATCTCAGTAACCCTGTAAGGAAGATGGTATTATCCCACTATACGGATGAGGAAACTGAGTCTCAGAGAATTCTAGAAACCAGCTGCCTGACTGGGAAGCAGTGGTGATAGGATTCGAATCTTAGTTTGTGTAAATTCAAAATACATCATCTTTTAAATAATTTACACAACTTTATTCTATATTACTGAGAGGCATATAGTACTGAAGAAAACAGCAAATGTTTAATTAATGTTCCTAGAAGGGAGATGGTAAGACCATGAATTTTGCCTCTACGACACTGTCTATTTTTCCCTGGAAGGGAATATACATATATAGACACAGATATAAATACAGATACAAATATGGATATAGATATAGATATAGGTTTAGGTATAAGAATTTTAAAATACTGGTATTTCCAGCTTGACAATGTGCTCTAAAAAGAAGTTGAGTCTTAGGGGAAGTTGACCAACCAATAAATGATTGCATGTTTTAATGTGGCAGATGCCACAATAAATGTTTATTTCTTGTTGATGGCAAAGTAAACAGTCCCTTAAAAGAAGGATACACTCTTGTCAGCATATAAAATACAACAGTCCTAAAGAGACAAACATGCTTTGCTATTTGTTACTCAGTAATTCCCTGAATATCCATGTCCTCTAGTTCTGTTTAAAAAGGTTAAATGGCTCTAAATCTGTCTGCTAGACTCTTAAGGAACTATGTACTGCTCTGGCTAGTCAGGAAATTTAATTTCCTACTCAAATTAACCAATTGTGCATAGAGAGAGGAAAGCTGCTCTTCATAACCCAATTGGGGGTGGAAGTAGGAAACAAGTGCAAAAATGCCAAACAGATGCTGAAAAATGCAGTTGGTGATTCTTACATCCTTATCCCATGGAGCCAATCCACATCTAGTCGGAACTGTGTGGGGCTCGCCTTCCGAATAACACTTCAAAGCCCTGTTGTAAATGCTTTGAAACATTATTCACCTCTTCTTTGGGTGGGACCATCGATGCCAAGGAACTAGTACCAGCTTGACATCTATCAGAAGCATAGATATGTCCGTATCATCAAACGGTACTTTATCTGTCCATCTCTTCCTGGTAACACAGCCCCAAATCCCTTTAGTTCGCCTGAAAATAAAATGCTTCCAAGTTGAGCAGTTGTTGTTAAGCAGCCTCAAGCTTCCTACCTTTCATACCAGTGACAATAATAAAAATAACAAGAGCAATAATAATAACAATCAACTGCAATGATAATCATCACTTGATTCTCTGTGAACCGGAATTACTATCAGTAAATCTCCATTTTTTTCATCCGTAAATGGATAGATCATAAAAAGTGCAAAAACATGTGGCAAACTAGGAAGCTGGAGTGTTTACCCAGTTCCACCAATTCGAGATTACTATCACTATGGTATGAAAAGTTCCTCGAGCTTCATCTCTAGCTGATTAAGAACATCTCTCTGCACGGGAAGTCCACTCCTGCTGGTACTATGGATTCCACGTTTAGAGTTTATATGTGATTGCCTCACCCCACTTTCCCTAAGAGTCCTTGGCTTGGCCTCCTCCTGAGGCCCCTATGTGTTCCTTGCTAACAAGAGTAGAAATCTCGTCAAATCAAGTGTTAAAACTGGCCCATGACTAGTTTCTCAGCTGGACCGACCTTGCTTACTCTCTTCACATTCTCTCTCTTATGCTTGGAAATGTGAAGAAGGTGGTAATTGCTCCTTTCTCTGTTCTTTCAGAGGAAATAGTGTAACATGAAAATGCGTCGGACTCACTCATTCAACAAATACCGTTACCCCGATTTTTATCAGGATTTCAATAGAAAGCCGTTTCACAACTTCATGTTTATCCAGAAATGGATGCCCACGTAAATTTATTTTTCCTGCAGGAATTACTTCCTGCGCTTGTTTTCAAACTTGGCCTTTTGAGAGATACAAGGTCCCTAGGGTATAGGGTATTCTGTATGTCTATAGCTTGTTGAATTCCTTTAGAACTGAGAATGGACAACTGACCATTCCTCAAATCCACAAGTGAAGTTTTACCTACTTAGAGGTTGTGCTTTTTTTTTCAAATTTTTTGTTTATTGCAGAAACATTGGTTTATAACATTGTATAAATTTCAGGTGTACATCATTATACTTCTATTTCTGCATAGATTAGACAGTCACATAGGTGACATCATGGTCACCACCTAAATACTAATTACAACCCATCACCACACACATGTGCCGAATTATCCCTTTCACCCTCCTCCCTCCCCCCTTCCCCTCTGGTAACCACCAATCCAATCTCTGTCTCTGTGTGTTTGTTTGCTGTTGTTATTATCTACTACTTAATGAGTGAGATCATACGGTATTTGACTTTCTCCCGCTGACTTATTTCACTTCGCATAATACCCTAAATGTCCATCCATGCTGTCACAAATGGCTGGATTTCATTGTTTCTTATGGCTGAGTAGTATTATTCCATTGAAGTAATTTTTGTGGGATACTCTCTTTATTATCCTGAATTTAGAAATGGCTTGTGTTAAAAACAACTTTTCTGGATCTGGAAAGAATTCTTTTTTGCCCAAACTGAAATTATTTGGGGCACTGACTATTCTGCTTGGTTTCACTTCCAGCCTCAGGTTTTCAGCACCCTTGTGAGTATTGCGAATGTAATAGATAAAAAAGTGAATAAACGAAACCTCCAGAAAGCTCACTTGTCTAGTTTCACTAAATAAAGAAGTAATTAGAAGGATATCTGCTGTAGATCCCTGTAACTTAGAAATTGAATGAGTTGGATGAGTTGACATCTACCTCATAGATTACCTGAATAACTTTTTAAGACTGTCTTCCTTCATCTAGTTTTCTCTCCCTCTCTCTTTTTTCAACAAACATTTCTAAGACAGTATTTGAAATCCACACTCAAACACATCATTAGCCAACACTTAATCCTTGGAGACCAGTGTAGGAGTTATATATTTTCAGTGTTCTTTAAGAAGAAAGCTATTTAACTTGAGCACCTTTATTGTCATTTGGGTGACTGACAAAAGAGAAAAGATGTACACAGTTCAACAGAAAAAAAATAGAATTGAGCCTCATTTCTAAAAAAGGCAGAAATCATAAAGGATTATTTCTCACCTTGGGAAAAAATTTTGAGCTGGAAAAGTATAAACAAAAGGTATTTTTGAAATTGCAGAGAAAGATTTTGTCTAAAAGGCACCAATCCAGATATGCTGACCTATCAGAAACACCCACGAAGCGATAAGAAGATAATTTCAAAGCCAAACACCGAACACAGAAATAACTTAGGAGCCTCTTAATGCATTGAGACAGTGGTCTCACACCTCTAAATTCTTGTATATAATTCACCATAACTGTCAAAGGAGATGGAAGAGAAACCTAGCAATACTTTCCCAAAGCTAGGAAAAAAAAAACAAATGCACAAGCTAGCAAAAAATATGCAATATCAAAGATCCACCCAAATGCACTGCAAAACATATGTGATTTTGTGTTTTCACTGAGCTCTCTGAAAGCTGGAATAGCTTTATTCACCTTGATATTCCCGGCTCTGGGTCTCGTGTGTAGCTTTTAGTAAGTGTGTGCACATGTGTGCACATCTTGCACACAGAGGTGCGTACGCGCACACAAACATGCATAAAGTATGTGTTGACCAAAATTCCTTGGTCCTGTGAGCATAGTCCCCAAGGCAGCCACCCAGAATGTAAACAGAACTGCACTGATTTGCTTGTCATTTGATGTAGCCAGTATTTCTTTTAAAAGAGAAATACCTTATAGGACTGGAAGTGATATCAGGGTCACGAGCTGTCACTTGCCCAATTACGGAGTTTAGAGCAGCATTTTCATGAACTTCGAGGAGGTACGTCGGTGAAGAGAAGACTGGAGGCTCATCAGCATCCTCAACGACAATTTTGACTGTCGCCGTATCTTTAAAGGGCCCCCTGCCGCTGAAACGTGGGTCAATGTGGACATTAGCTGCCTCTACCTTCAGCGTATAGGACTTTTTGGTCTCAAAGTCCAGAGGCTGTTAAGAAATGACAAAGATGAATGTTTCTCACTAATGACCACAGCAGCAAGAACAAATGAGTCTAATGCTGATGGATGAGAGTTACGTGCATTTAAGCCCATTTGTGAGCCTTAATGGGATCACTCTCCATTCCCCCAGATTCAACCTGTAAATTTTACAGGCATTTATTGATATCTGTTTATTATACAAGCTCAGTGAATCTAATCTCCTATTGTTTTGTTTTGTTTTGCTCATTTCACTTGGAATTCACAAAATATTCATAGTCATGAATCGTGCCATCAAAATTTCACTTCAGAGTCATAATAAAATTTTACTAGTGATGGCATGACCTGCATACCAACCAGCCAGTTAATCGGGCCTCTGCTGGTAGGAGATAAGGCAGCATCGAACAGTCTCTATCTGGGAAGAATATTTTATCATTTCTGCAACAGTGTGTGAAATGTACAGAAGTAGAAATCATCATTGTTTAGTCCAAGGAGACATTTTAAGGCATAATTTAACACTAATCCCGACAAAGAGTGTTTTCTTATTTCACTTCCAAAACATTGCTGCTCTACTGATCATGTGGCTAAAATCAGGTTTATTGTTTTTTAGGATATTCTCACACAGTCTCTATTATGAGTTCTGTACTATGAAGCAAGTGGGCATATAAAGAAATATGTATGCAGATACATATCTACTTGTGTTTATATTTAGAAGAAGGAAGAGGGAGAGCAGTAAATATAGATAACTAGGTCTGGCTGTGTCTCCACCAACCACTTAAAAGCAATTTGAAATTACCTCATTGCTCCATTACTGACAATATTTCTGACATATTAATACCTCATTCCTTAAAAGCCCCAGAGACTTTAGTTAATGACCTAGGTAAACAGAGCTAAAAGCTAGGTAAAAGAACATAGTCCCCTTAAAAAACCAGAAGCCCATCTGAATCAGAACCCTTACAGTCCAGTTCTTGGCAACACATAATACTTCAGATTTCAAGGATGTACATCTGTCAAGGTTCAAAGAGACAGTTTAGGTTTGCATTATAATTTCTTATAAAAAACAGAACCCTAAACCTGCAGTGCAGATTTAAAAAAATAGGAGGCTGGAACACAAGCTGGCATTAGCAAACTCTTTCAGAACTCCTGTATGAGCTTAAGTATTTATTCTTATTTAAAAATTTTTGTCGATTCTTATATTGGAATTCAGTTCTAATGGGACTTGGCTTTTTTTTTTGAAATATTTTTCTAGTACACAAGGCAGATACTCACTTCACTGTCTATTCTGAAATTACTAGGCACATGTACCCACGAATAGATGATTCAACATCAGCATCTTCACAATTTGCCAGTCACTCCTACTGTAACATTTTTGCAATTTCAAATTCTTCACAAACACTGTTAAGTACAGCAGATTACCTTCTGCTTAACCTTCAGCTCAACATAATGACAATGTACCCAAACACATCCTGGTGTCCTTAGGAATTTATCAGACAAAAAAGAGGACCCATGAATTGTGGAAATATGGCTTCCTACACATTGTTCTCTAGAGTAAAATACATGTGTTTCTTAGTGTCAAGATGTATATATTTGCTTCCAAGTTCATGAATAACAGTGGATAAAAATACGGCAAACAGCTAATTGCTTCAGTTTATAAAAGTACCTTATGGTAACAAAGGATAGTAGTTAATAATAACAATAAAAATGACATTAGGAATCGTTACCCAAGGAAAATGTGGCTCTGGGTTATTTAATAATGGACTCAACTGTAATTATACTGTACTCTATTTCAAAAATGAGTTTTTAAATACTTTGCAACTCTTGATCCTAAACTCAAGCCAGATATAAAGGTAGTGTTGCTCAGCAGAGAGTTAAAATAAGTGCAGCCATTTTTCCTCTAAATTGATATTTAAAATTTATTTTGTATACAAAAGTATATCCAGAAAATTCCAGGTTCCCATTGTCAATAGCTGTCCAATGGGGATTTTAAGAGCATGACCATTGGAAGGAGATACCTGTGTATTATTGGCTCCTAATAGTGTGGCCCACCATCTATCTTCTTATTCATAAATAAGCAATTTAAAAATTAAAAGTTGTACTACTTCATGACAAAGATCTGATGAACAATATTGAACAAAATAATCACGATGAGGATATTTCTCCTTGCAAATACCCATGTCCATAAAATACTGAACTGTGTACTACCTATGAATGTAGATATCATAGTGAAAAATATATATGGAAAATGTTGTACAGAATTTTTCACATCTACCACCAAATAATTGGTTGCTGGCAAAAGCAGTCACAAATTGTCTTATACTATTTGTATTATTTATGGAGATGTTTCTTTCTCCAATGGTAGCCCCACACCCAGGAGCAAGGCAAAGATGAGCTTCATTTACCACAGTGCTTGGACTTTTGATGCATGGTTTGGAGTATCCAATGGTAGCAGGGCTGGTCTTGTCCCTCAAGTGACATATCTAGCCAGAAGAACTGAAGCTGACTGCTTTGTCTATCTTTGAGTTTCCCTGAAAGTAGAGCCTGCAATAAAGACTTAGGGACTTTCAGAGAATTTTGAAAAGTTGTTCCAGGAAGCAGGAGTACAGAAATGGGGCGAGTTATACAGAAAAGGATTAAAAACCAATGAACTTGCCACCTCTGTGGACTAATGAGGTTTCTTCCCACTGGGAATTCCTCTTAGGAACCATAGACAATATGCCTCAGAATAATGTCTTCAAAGACTAGGAACTGTCCACCGATCTTTGCCCCTCTTTGCTTGTCCTTCAGAGTGTTGACTTCCCTACACAGTTGGAGTGCTCTGTACAAGAACTGAGCAAATTCTGCAGCTTATGGAAAAACACTGAGGCATAGACAGGAGAGAAATAATGGGTGAGATGCAAGGCTAGTACCACCATGGTAACTGCTTACCTGAGCTTTAGCTGAAATGGAAAGTAAGGCCAAGGGACACGAGGTACAAAAAGGACGCTACTTTTTCACAACTAAAGAAGCTAAATCAGCTCTAAGAACATGTCAGGAAGTCTACCCAAACTATAAAACTTAAGTTTCAAAGAGACATTTTGAAGATGAACAAAATCATCCTTAGCTTACCTTTCTTAGTCTTATAATGCCATCCTGGGCCTGGGCATCAGAAGTTATTTCAAAGAGTGCTGTTCCATCTCCATCAATGATGTCATATGATGACTGTGCATTTTCACCAATATCCTGATCATTGGCCTTCACTCTTCCTATGGCAGTGCCAAGAACCACATCTTCTGGTACTGAGAAGTGATATAGACCTTAGAAAAGAGGAGAAACACTGAGCATTGTAAAAATTCCATCCATTCATTAATTTATTTAGTAAATATTTATTGGGCACCTCCTTTGTTCTGGGCACTCCTGTATAGATGCTACCAATACAGTGACGGGAAAGATAAAAATCCCCCTTTTGCTGTGGAATATACAATCTTTTAAATGAGTCAGAGACAAATAGTTCCCAGAAGAAGTAGTGATCGCTCTTGGAGACTCTCCTGAGATATGGAATTTATTCAAGCATATGTTTACCAAGTATGTATTTGGAGCAGTTATATTAGGATATTAGTGAGTCTATGTGAATGTCCTTTCCTATTTGCTGTATAATCACATTGGCTGCCCGTGGGGATATTCCTTGTTGCCCAACATAAAATATTAAGCTAATTTCAGCACAGAAAGATGCAATGTGTAACACATTGAAAGTCACTTTTGAAGTTACCTTTATATTTACAGACTTGTAGACCATTTTTGATAAAAATCCAATTACTAAACTTCTGCTCTGCCCTGCAGCAAGCTGTTCAGACACATGAAACACTTCTCTTCTTACTAAAGTCCTCACTGCTCTGAAGACCAAAAATTCTACCTTCAAAACTCTCTAGGCAAAATACAATTGTAGTGTATGTTCATCCTCCTCTGGGGGCAGTAAAATATGTCTAATTAGTGGTATCAGTCCTGTTTTCATTCAAATCACTTTAGTTGTTGTATTGGTATCACTCACTTTCTTTGGTGTAGAGGAAGCTGTTGGTACCCTAACCATAACCCCTGGCGGTTACTACTTCAGCACACACCTGCCCTGCATCGAACTGCCATCTCCCACATTTCTTTGCCTGAGGGTTTTTTCTGGCCTTCAGAACCCAATTTGTCCACTGCTTGTCAGTCCAGAACTACCAGAAAATTAATGCCCCCACAGAAGCAGTCCTCAAAGACTCACACAACTTATTATATAAAATCTCAGGCTTCTCCCCACTCTGGTAATATAACGTTGAGCGATTTCTTTTCTTTTGTTTATTTACAGTGTTCCAGAGTTTCCCAATGGGATAAAGCTCCAGTCACCCACAGTGGTAGCTGGCTGGATAATGCACATTATTGGCTTTCTTTCTTTCTCTCCCATACATCCTCACTTCCCTACTGGCGTTTCTTGGGATCATCTCCAAGATTAACTACTTATAATCAAATTCTCGTCTCAGTGCCTGTTTCTGGGGAACCCAAACTCAGACAACCAGGAAGTATTAGTCCCATTGCAACAAAAACAAGGGAAAAATAACCATTCAATGAACTAAAAGCCCAAAAGGAAAAATTAAATCTAGAGAACATTACCTAATTCTAGTTTGAACTCAATCACTGAGTCCCTTGGATAAACCTAGGCTCATTTTACACAATAGAACAAGATTAGTTCAGATGATGTGTAAACTTTTCTTCTAGCACTAACACACTTTTATTTAATGAAATAAAAATATCTTTTAGAATCATGAAATTATGCGACTGGGGAACAAAAATGTTTTCCAAATAGTTTTGCCATAAGGTAGGCACTGAAATCCTCATGTTGAGCACAAGTCTTCCAATGCTCTCCTAATTGGTGTAATGATTCCATTTCCTTCAAACTTTGTACTGCAGGTAAGGTTTGAGATGATCGCTTTAGGTATGCTTATTAAGTAAACAAGCCAGCAAGGGGCCTCACCTTGCTGCCAGTCATGCATCAGGGAGCCTTGGGAAACCAGGCCAATGGAATAGTTCTTTATTCATTCCTATTCTGCTCATTCTCATCATCTCTATCAGTGTGATCATAGTTAATAGTTATTACCTCTAAGAAAGAGAACACTTTTGAAACTCATCTGCCATTGCTGAATTGAAACAATCATTTTCTGAGAAAGAAGAGTTGCATATGAGAGCATTAACTATAATAGCAACTGAAAAAAGAAATAAAAGAGTCCAGGGAAAGATAGGAGAAACGGTATTCTCCATTTCAATAATTGTATTAAAAAGGGTTGCATTGTTGTTTGACTTATAAATGGCCAGATGTGAAAATTCTAAAATTCCTAATGAAAATGCATCTTTTTTGTTCATTTTACCTTGGAATTTCTACAGGTAAATTCTCAAAGCTCTCAAATGCGTCATTTTCAAGCCCAGCTTCTGTCTCTCTCTCTCCCTATCTCACTGTCCTTCTCTCTCCCCTCTCTCCTCTCTATCTTCAAAAATTGGTTCTCCTGTGACATTTCCTATCCTAGCAAACAGCACCAGTGTGCATCTAATCTCTCATGTCAGAATATGATGTCACCTCCTCAACCTAAAATGCAATCTATCCTTAGATTTTTGTTATCACTACCTCTTAAATATCTATCACACCTATACACTTTTCTCCACTGTGACCACCCTTGCTTGCCAGGGCTACCACCACCATATATATGAATGATTACAAACACCCCTTAACTGGCTGTAATGTGGAGAAGACATTGGAAGAAGGCCAGATTTCATTTTTTTTATTTCCCTGGAATCAAATCCTATTACTCAACCTACAACTTAAAATCTTTTAATGGCTTTCTAGTGATCTTAGGACATAGATCATGGCACTTAAAATGGCCTGTTAATTCAGGTATGGCTAACTCCTGCCTAACCTAACTCTCCAGCCTCTGTGCTCCAGCTGTAGTGAAATTCTTTTACTTGTCACCCAGGGCCATATAGTCTCCTTTCAGAGGGCTTTTGGACATCCTTTTCCTCCAGTTGCAACATCTATCCTCCCTCCCCTGGTTTCACTTTGTTCCAGCTAATTCCAATTCATCATTCATATCTCAATTCAAGAGTTTCCATGTCATAAAGGCCTTCCCAAATCATCTCTCTATGTCAGATAACTTGGATAAATGCTCAGAAGAAAGGGCTTCTATGAGAGTACAAGAAAGTTGGCAAATAATGATGGTCTCCCTAATTCTTTGATGGTGCTGCCTAGAATGCTGTTGAGAGGTCTCCAAGGCAGAGCACAGCTTTAGCAGGGACGAGTAGAGTCAATGATCTCTGATGATCCCCTGTCGCAGGAAGGAGGAGTGTATATTTTGCAGCAAGTGTACTGCATATCTGCTTACCCATCTCAAGCCCTAGAGATTTAGTTTTTTATCCAAGTGGGACTAATGATACAGCAATATCTGAGTTGCGTTTTAATCATTGTCTCAAGTTTACTTAATGGGAGGTACCATAGAATAGAGAAATAAGCACACATCCTGCAGTCAGACACACTGGTTCTAACTCTCGGTTCCACTACTTATTATATGCTTGATAATTCGAAATTTTCTCAACTTCTTAGAAATCTGTGAAAAGGGGATACATCTAGTACCCAAAAGACAGGAAAGTATTGCCACATCTTGCATATAATAAGCACTCAATGATTACCAACGGGTTTTTGGATGTCACTGAAAGTTAGAATATAAATTCAAATGAAACCATTATACTGAGATTCTCACCCAGTGCAGGAAATTCACTTACTCTGGGCAAATTTTGGAGGATTGTCGTTAACGTCGGTAAGGGTCACTGTAAGTGTCGTGGTCCCAGACAGGCCACCGGAGTGTCCACCCATATCTTTGGCTTGGATAACGACCAGGTACTCCTCCTTGGCTTCTCTGTCCATGTTGGGAAGGGCAGTTTTTATAATTGCTGAGGGGGAAAAATGGCAGAATGACTTTCAGGCAGACAGCTCATTCAAAAATGAATGTGTGAATCACACACACACACACACACACACACAAAACACACACATGGTGTATACAACATCTCCACTTAGGTAATTTTCAGTTGTCTTTTGACACTTAACTGGTGTGCATCTGCAACGCCAACACTGAGAAAATTGTAGTCGTAGACGTTAGTAGATAACTTGCAAAAATACATTTTATGATGTATAAAAAAAGAACTTGCAAGAATATACATTAGAAAGCAAACTGAATGACATACTCTTGCCTACCAAATTAAAGGATAAATCATAACAGCCTCATCTACCCAGGAAAGCCCGGGAAGTGCAAGAATCCTACAATTTATCATAGACGCCAATTCTCCTCCAAGAGGAGTAAAGACACAAATAGCTTGAAGGCTCTGCGGTCAAAGATAAATTATTCTGAAGCTCACAAATACATCAGAGAGACGAAAGAAATAAATGCATCATTAGAATCAACTAATAAACACCAATCAGAATTAATATAAACAAGTGTCAAATCCTAAGGTACTGTTCAACTACATTTATATTTTAATTGTTTAGTAACATTTTTTTCTATTGTAAAAGTAATAACTATTTTAGAAAAACAGGAAATATAGAAAAGATAAAAGGGTGTAAAACATAAAATTGTACAAAATAACATAATATCATCAGTGCTAAAATGTTAGTGTTTTTTTCTTCTGATATATTTTCAGGGTTTTATCTATCTGTCTTTTTGTGTGTTTCACTAGTAATTTAATATTCTTGTGAAAGATTCAAAATTTGCATAGATACTTCTGAAGTTATAGTCATGCGCCACATAATGACGTTTTGGTCAAAGATGGACCCCATATACAACGGTGGTCCCATAAGATTAGTACCATATAGTCTAGGTATGTAGTAGGCTATACTATCTAGGTTGGTGTAAGTACACTCTATGATGTTTGCACAATGACGAAATCACCTAAAGAAGAATTTCTCAGAATGTATCCCTATCATTAAGCGGCATATGACCGTATCTGATTCTCTCTGTCAGTTACACAAGGATCTGCTTCTCATGGTCATGCTCTTAAAATTCCTCATTGGAGAGGTATTGACAATACTTTAAGTTTTCTGGATATACTTTTGTATAAAAGCGATACACAACTGTATTTTGAAAATCTTTAGCCCTCTCCCTACCTTCATACCTCTTTCCCTAGATAAATATTGGTAACATTTTTATGTGTATAATTCCACGGCCATTATATGTATATGCATACAAATGTGTATATATGCATATGAACATTTAACCACAAATGTAATCATGATATAGGCACTGTTCTGGGATTTTCTCTTTTTACACAATGGATATCTTTGAGATCTTTTCTTATTATCACAAAGAAGTCCAACTCATTACTTCTTAGAACTGCATAATTGTTCATTTGTGAATGTACTATGAGTAACTTAGGCATTCCCATAGTAATGGATATTGTAATTATTTCAACTTTTTTCCCATTTCAAAGAACGATCAGATATCTTATAATAATGATAATATATTTTTCTGTGTCCTGAAGTTTTACTTAGTTCTATGTCATAAGATGCCCCCCTGCCATGCTGTTAAAAGCCCATAATAAAAATTTTGTGACTAGACCAGAATATTCCTATTGAGTGGATGTGTGTTACATCTCTGGCCCAAGTGAAAAAAAACTGTCTGAATTCAAGATAATTTCCCCCTCACTTCTAACCCAAGGGATATCATAAACGTTCAATTCAAATTGAGGATGAACTACTCTCTTGGCCACTTCTAAAGTTGTAATCCCTGTTTTTTTGAATCATATACTCTAATTAAATCATCTGCCTGTAAAAGGTTTGAGAGGAGTTCAAGTCTCTGACTCACTCGAGTAGCAGGCGAGGCGCAAGAGTGCCCAGGGAAATCTAATCCACCAGGCAGTGAGCAGGCTCCGGGAAGAGCTGTGAGTTCTCGTGCACTTTATTAAACCCTGACACCACTTTTCTATCAGAGTTTCCCATTGAGGAGCACTCAATTGGATAATTCTGCTTATTTGGAAACACTGGTAGTAACATAATAATGTCTTTCAATACAATGGTTTGTTTCAAGATTTGATCATATCATAACATAACTCAATAGATCGTACTTACATGGTTATAAACAGAAACAGAGAGAAAAGTAAAATAGAAATATAGCAATCACTCAGACTTGGCTTATGGTGAGGGGAAAATAAACAAAAGAGCAAAAAACAGCAACAGTAATAATAACAAAACCTCTTCATTAGCATGATGAGATGCCAATATGGCTACTCTGCTATGAATATATATTTTCATACCTCAGCGTGCCTTCATTATAGGCCTAATTCCAGTAGTAAGGATTAGAAATTGTTTTACTCACATGATATTTACATGAGTGTTTGTAAAGTTTAGGTACCACCACATTGTAAGGTCATCATAAATTAAAGCCCACCATTAGACTTTGAAATTTGACGTGGAGCTTCTAAAAATCAGAGGAAATTGATATAATTCCTCAAGGAAGACAGCAACTTTTATTAAAGAAGTTGATGGATTGAGGTGTACACATGCATCCTCTCAGGTAACTTCAGTGGATGAGTTCTTACAATTTACTCAGAGTCAGAGAAGACGGGTATGTATTATTCTCATCATTTTTTTAAAATACATCATGAGAGTGTAAATTAAAAGAAAAACTGTGATGTCTCTCAGACACTTGAAATTAAAATAGTTTTGAGGCTCAGTTGGAAATAGCATACCTGGGTTAGTGTCTATGAGTTGTATCAGAATATGAGAGAAGCAACATGACAGAGGGCCTTGCTTAAATGGGACAAGAAGAACTCCATGGGTCTCCATCTGTTACAGAAATGTTTATGCCCCCACCATTGAGGTACATAGCTTCATACTACCTAAGATGCATATCTATCCACAAGTTCGAGTCCCCTTATAAATGCTCCTTCATTTTGAAGTCAAGCAAGTTTGGTTTCTCATATTATTCTCACATTCACTAGCTTTGTGACCAGGAATAAATTACTAAACCCATCAGGACTCAATATGCTGCCCTGTCAAATGGACATCATAATCAGCCTTTCATTGTGGGTATTCTAAAATTATGTGAGATAGTCTGTGCAAAGTTCTTGGCACACAATAGTTACTCAAACATGCTGTTTATCTTCCAATTTTTCCTTCCCAATCAGAATTTATATAATGCTTATCTGGATGGTGGTTAGAGTGCTGAATATTCTCCAACTGCTCCTCCAGATCCACTCACCAGCATTCTCTACCTACTCTGGGTATGGGAGAGTGACCTTTATGGATTGCCTCAATGAACTCCCTTACTTTCTGGGTTTGTATTAGACTTAATCAACATACATCACCCTAAGCGATTGTGAGAACGGAACAGGTGAGGTTCCAGACTCCCTAAATACTTCAATCACATGTTTGGCCACTTTATGATTTTATCTTCAGATATTTCTAGAGCAAAACTCTAGAGTCCAATAGCCGCTCCAGTCCATTGCTCCTTCAGGCCTAGGGGTGATGATGACACTTCTGTCACTAGTCTTGGGTGCTTCACAGCCCTTGATGGTCTCTCTTAACCTGGCCATGCTTTTGTCAATAGTTTTTTCATTAAACTCTCCTCAATTACCCCATTCCTGTCAGGACCCTAAAAGATATGGCTAGGATACTGGTTCTTCATCCAAGTGTTAAACGTGTTTCCAGATGCCATTCTTACACAGACACCTACAGTTCAAAAGTATTTCAATGTAATAATGTATTGCTGTCCAAAGGACCACTCCTTGAGATGGCAGAGCAAGTATTTGTTTCCTTATGTATAAAGTGAGAATAATACCTATTCAGTCAAGTGAGTTGCTCAAGATGACCCAGCTGAGAAGCTGCACATCTGGGAGTCCTCACATTCCCTCTTTTCTGATACAACATTGGGAGTAGGTTTCCTGATTCCTAAGGCAAGCAAGGAGTCTCTCCAAGGTTTCTTTAGGGCATGCAGAACTCTTAATTGGCTTCAGTACAAACTGTACAATGAACAGCTCTTGCTACTTCTGAGCCCACTGCCTCTAGTCTCAGCCTTACAACTAGCAGCAACTCATTAGAAAATGCAAGACAGAATTTCCGGAACTTTTTTCCTGCTATCTTGTGACCAGAAAGGAAGGATAAGAAAAACCACAAGCACCCATGACTCTCCCATTTTTCTCCTTGTGTTGGGGCACATCTACACAAGTTACTTAACTCTTTTTATTCCTATTCAAAAGGCAGGTCATTTCACTCGCATAGATATTGCAAGATGGTGATAAACTCCTAAAATAGAAGCTTAAAAACTACCTTAAAAGTTCCTTCTACTTCTCCCCTGAATTATGTGCTATGGCTCACATATTCTCCTGAGCAGTAGTAGTTAGCTTTAGGCTGTTTCTTTTGTAGACGAGAGATAACTTCCATATTTTAAAAATTTTTGTTTGGTATTAAATATCACCTAACACAGAGCGGAAAATATGGTAATTAAGTTATTTTCCCTCTCTGATTTGAGCAGTTAAAAATTTTGACTTATGAATACTAAAAAGTTGCTAAAATCCTCAATGAAATGGCATTTTTATACATTTCAACTTTGATTTTTAAAAGGCAGAGAGGAGATCCCTACACACTTTTTTGTAAAAATAAACTAACTTAAAACACCTTTGGACGGTCCTAATTTTAAATAGCTTCCCATCGCCCAAGACACGAATTTTGTCTCTCTTTTTTCACAGTAGCGGTCAAGCAAAAGTAGCGCTCGTGTCTCCCCACATGCTTTCAGTCACACGTTCTCAATTCCCAGCAATGCATTCATGTATTTAAAGCTTAAATATTATGTTTAAACTTCAATTTCACCAACTTGGCAACAAATTAGAGTTTTCAATTTTATGGCAAGCAGTATGACAAATTGCTTCCTTCTGGAGCAGTCAGTAAAACTCTTTGATGTAGGTATTTGATAAATAACCTCACAAAAAAGAAAATCAACTTAGTTAATTAAGCATGGTAATTTCAGGATTGACTTGGAGTTGATACAATTAAAAATATTACGCCTTTAGTCTTTGACTTTTGTAAATTTCCAACTCAGTAATGGTTCTAGGGCTGAGACCTACACTCCTTACCTAGTTATGCTTGAACATCCCTAGGACAAACTTTTTTCCTCGAAAATAGGAGGCTCTAACAATTTTAGAAGAAAAAAACACAATTAGTGTTCAGGAGGATGAGCCTGCTCTGCTGGATTCTCAATAACATTAACTGCAGAGTAGATTCAGAAAAAAAGATTGTAAACAATTACATTTTAGAAGAGTTTCCCTGCAACTTCATTTTCAAAATCTAATCTAATCAGAAAATTCAATTAATGAGAATAGTCCATTCTCCATGAATTTAATTCAATGGAGATTTTGGACCTGGCACTGGGGAGTGGGGGTGGGAAGGTAGGGATTGGAGGTGAACTCTTGTAGGAGGATTAAGAAGGGAAGGGGGGATCATCTTGCTCTGAAACTGGCATTCATTACCCTACTGTGAATAGGCTGATGTGCTTGCTTCTCCTGTATTTAAAAGACACGGTTTTATCTTAACTTTATTCAATCAGATGGAGATTTCCCTGGTGCAACAGTTTAAAAATTTAAATCCTAGACTGGCCTAAATTCTTCCTAAGTGCTAAACAGCTGTTCCTTATGTCTCATCATCCAGGGAGTACTTCTGATTAGAATCCAGTCTCACTCATCTCAAAAATTTAAAACTTGTGTGTTTTTTTTCTTCCTATTGTCTTTGGTGCTATCATTTGAGAAGCATTTTATATCCGTCATGAAGACTTCTTTTTATAATTTCTGTGATATCACCAGATTGAGAGGCTTCATGAGAAAGGCAAGGAGATGCTGATTAACTCTTTTGTCATTTTGAAGGCTGATTACTGTAATTCACTCTTTGAGGGTCTCCCAGATTGTGCCGTGCAAAGACATAAAATGCTGTGCTAGGCTCCTCTTTTGAATAAGACTTGTCGAACACATTATCCTGGTTATGAAACCACTAGCTTTGTTATTCCCAAAACTCTTGCCAATTCAATGTGCAATTGTCATCTTCCTATCTGTGAAAAAGGGTCTTTCACTTATGAGGTTAAGTGGCACAAATTTATCAGGGATAAGTTCTGTCTGGGGGTCATATACTGCACCCATACTTTCTGCTAACTATGTAATTTGAACTACATGCTGACAGTTAGGAGGGGTAAAGGATGTACAACCAGAGATGCTTCAACGCATGCCCACCTTATCACTGAATAATAGCTTCAATATAATGTCTTCAATAATGCCAAACCTGCGCAGATATATCACAAAGGAGAAAGCGAAACATTAGAAAACTGTTCAGCTTCCACAGCGTTCAAAAGAACCTGCATTCCCTTTTCTTTGTGACTATAACTTATGAATTAGATAGACAGATGATATATAGATAGATGATAGATAGATAGATAGATAGATAGATACGTAGATAGATGATAGAATCATCTGTATTTGGAGAAACTAGATTTCACATATATTTCTGGTGCTTTTGTAAAATACAACAACATAATTGGAGAGCTAACAGGTTAAATGTATCCAGAATCAAAAGCTTATTTCTATACTTCCACCTGGTATTTTTAAAACTAAAAACTTCTTCCAAGGAAATTATAAATTTTTCTTTCTCCCGATGCCTCAAATTTTTAGATTAAGGTGTTCACTTTTTTGGATGACGTTTTTAAAAAGGGAAGCAACTTAAATATGTAACAGTAGGGAAATATTCAATTAGTAGTTAATGTTATAGAGATCAAAAGCATACAATATTAAGTGGATGTTAAGAATTATGTTATAAACATTCTGTAGCAACACAAGTTGCTTATATTGCAATGATTTTTAAATTTTATTTTAAAACTAGGGTATGCCATGATTATTCTATATTGTAAAGTTCCCGTAAAAATATGCCAAAGAATATAAATGAAGATAACGATGTGTTTTTGTGAAGGAGATTCTCCTCCACCTCCCAAATTTCCCAGCACTCTGCAATGGGAAGCATAGGACTATATCTGTTAGAAAAAGAGCTGAGGGGTTAATTAGATAAGAACACATTTTGGCAGGAGTACTACCAGCCATGTGATCTTGGGCAAGTCATTGAAACTCACTGAGGCTCACCAATCTCATGTGTAAAATGTTATTAATTGCCAAACAAGAGTTTAAGGTTGATATTATTACGTGACAGATAAAAAAGCCAAATGTTTTACTTCATACAAACATAAATATCAATACATATACAAAGATATATGTAAATATACACATATTTTTGTATTTATTTTTATAAATATATATACATACATATGTGTGTGTATATATACTCACACAGATATATATACTTAATTTGTACTTACAATTTATAAATATATACCTATTAATACATATATAGGTAAATAAAATTTAGGTAGTAATTCAGTGGTAATAATTCAAATAAACTTATTTTATTTATTTATTTACTTATTTATTTTTTTGTGTGAGGAAGATCAGCCCTGAGCTAACATCCGTGCTAATCCTCCTCTTCTTGCTGAGGAAGACCGGCTCTGAGCTAACATCTATTGCCAATCCTCCTCCTTTTTTCCCCCAAAGCCCCAGTAGATAGTTGTATGTCATAGTTGCACATCCTTCTACTTGCTGTACGTGGGACGCAGCCTCAGCATGGCTGGAGAAGCGGTGCGTCGGTGCGCGCCCGGGATCTGAACCCCGGGCCGCCAGTAGCGGAGCGCAAGCGCACTTAACTGCTAAGCCACGGGGCCGGCCCCCAAATAAACTTAGTTTAAAAATTAGAAACAAAGATTATATTCAATGATGCTACAAAATATGAACATCCCTCACAACATCAAAATGGTGCCTCCACAGTGATTTCAAGGTAACGAACAAAAAAAATTTTGTTTGCATCCAAATCTCTACATAATTTGTACTCAAACTCATCTTTTACTACAACATTCCACCCAGTATATGTCTTTCACTCCCCAGACACTTATCTTTCTTCAGACTTCACATACTTTGGCACCTCCACTACTTTGTGTGGATAATGCAGTCTAGACCATCCTTGCCCTTTATTGGACCCCTTAAAATCCCATCCATCCTTTCAGGCCCAGCTCTGATGTTTCAGATGCCAAGAAGCCTTCCCAGGTAGAACTAATCACTCTCTTCATTTTGATCTTATGCATTTTTGCTACAAACTTTCTCATAGCGTTTGCTTTTATGTTTTTTCTCCATTTCAGCACTTCCCCTATGATTTTGACCTGTCCTGATAGTAAATTACTGTAGACAGGAACCAAGTCTCATTCATCCAAGTCTCATTCATCCTTGTATGCCCAGAACTGAACACAACCTCCGGCACATAATATGTATGAACAAACGTAGGAGAGAAGAAAATATGACAAAGGAAGAGAGAAGGTAGGAAGTAGTGAAGAAGGAGGAAGAAAGAGAGACAGGAAAAATGGTAATTGGAGTTTTTTCTAGCTGCTTTAGGGAGTCAGTACAGGAGTATGCATGCTCTTGATGAATATTAGTAATTGTCATATCTCCAGGAACCAGAGATGTTTGGGTATGGTTATAAGGTCACAGACCCACTTAGGGGAGGACAGTATCAAGATTGGAACTCAAGTCTTGCTGCCTTAAGGCTCAAGGGAGGCTCAAGCATTATTCCATACCATTCCAAGTGTCACATCTTTAGGTCATGCCAATTTGTCAGAGGAAGGACATAACACTTCAATGAATGCCAGTGAGGTGAGTAAGTTTTGTAGATTATAGAACCCAAGGGTTCTCATTGTTTCTCTGGATATTTTACCCATTTTATAATTGACATTTGAGTTATTTATTAAATGTCTCAGTATAAATTTATGGTGTAGTTTTCTATTGACTCAGATATTCTTGGATTACTCAAAAAGGGGTGATGCTTATGAGCTGTGTATCCAAGTAACATTTCATGAATTGAATTAATTGAGGGTGAATTCATGAAAAAAACAATTGCTTTGGTCTACATGCTTTACCAATGATGCTCTAATCTTACTCATTATTTTTGAAGTTCCATTATTATTTATTTCTCTTTGCAAATATATAAATGACATTCAAATTTTTCCTATAATCATTCATAGGAAAGTTTAGTTCATTTTCCAGAGTTGAAAATGTATTATCACATGAATATTAGGGATTTGGAATGTGGCCCAGGAATGAGAAAGGTCTTGGGCAAGGTCACACAGACTTTGGCCAAGCAAGGATCCAAAATCTGGGTCTCTAGAATCTCAGTTATGAAATATTAATGAACTAATATACTCTCCTTTTGCCAAAAAATCTCCACATAGTGCTTAGGAAGATATTTGTCCACAATATCCTCCTATTCATCACAGCATCTTATCATGAGTCTGTTTGACAGACACGATTTCTTCCATATAGATTTGACATATTCGCCCCATATGACCTCCCCCATTTGCGTTTGAAAACTGTTGCTAGAGAACAGGAGGCTTGAAAGCTTTAAATCAGACCATTGAGGATCATTCAACTATCTCAATGTGTATAAATTGCTTCCTTACATGTGAATTTCCGGCCTTATAATGCAGTATATTCTTGACTAAATAGCTATAACTTCTTAATTACCCCATTGTGTGGATCACAGCCATGTCTATATCCATATCCATATGGAATAACATACGAAATAGTTATAAATGAATTAACAATGATACCCATCTCTATATTTTTACACACAATGTGCATAGTGACTTTATTGTATGGATGGTTGCTTCTGTAGCCCCTGGATTCTCCTATTAAATAATTCTGCACAGGCCACCATTTATAGCATCAACACATGGCTAGCCAATAACTCGTGCTTCTCAAATTGCCAATTTTGAGTTACACTGAAATACTTGCAATTATTCCTATTCAGAATGAAGGTGAAATTTCTTTTCCCCTAAATGAAAACACTTCCAGGGACTCCTCAATCAAGTGGAATTATTTCTGTGAAGAACATGATGGCACTATTCTTTCCTTAAGCCATAATTCCAATAACTAATTATACGTATAATAAGTATGGGTGGTTTAAAAAAGTAAAGTGAAAGTCGCGAAAAAATTGGATGCTTTCTCCTAGCCATTCGGAACTTAGGCAGATGAGAATGGTGAGGTTGCGGAGTAGATAAAATACAAACTCTGCAGCCGCCTACTAAGAAATGGAGCCAGGATTGAAACCTGAGTCTCAATAAAGCTAAGCAACTCTTTTCAACTCTTAGAACCTCAGTCTCCTCATCTCGAAAACAGAGATAGTAACACCCACCTGATATTATATGAAATAGCATCTAACATTGTTCGCAAAACATAATAGATACTCAAAACAAATATTAATTGAATTGCCGTTATCCCCAAGTGCTAAAGTGGTCCTAATTCCTCTCATCCCTCATTGGAACTTTCTGGCTCAAGTCTCGACCTGACACAGCATGTCATATTGATCACAGCCTGCCAATATAGACAAGTAGAACATGGTGTTCTAAGAGCCCAGGATTTGATATCAGACATTGGGTTTGATTTTTGGCCTTTCCACGTCCAAGTGTTATAAATAACCCAGGTAATTGTCTTACCTTTGAGACTCTGTTTTCTTTTCTGTTACATAGAGATAGTGCTTACCCTATAGTTTTTTTGTTTCCTTAAGATGATTATTAAGGAAAATAATGCATGTAAAATATTTAGCCAATAATGAAATAGTAATTAGCTGATCACTATTACTACTACTATAACTACCAATAATACTATATTATTGTTGGGTGATTATGAAGATCAATCACACACAAAAAAATCGTATTCCTCTATTTTATTGAGCTTTCTTTGTACCAGGCCCTACACAGGTATAAAGTCTATGTGTTTAGCAGGGTGGCTGGCAAAGAGTAGATATTCACATGCATAGCTATCAGATAATCATCATCACCTCGTCTTTACATTTAACAACCATCCAATAAGGTAACTACTACAGTTCCTGCCAAAAGATTAAGAAACATGAACTTTTGAGATCTTGGTAAAATTATATTTTGTAAGTTTCAACATGGCTGAGACAGTAGTAGACCTAATGTTCCTCTCAGCACTTGCCATTACACCAACTTGTCTCTACTACACCTTGGAAGTACTAGATGATCACTAATCTCTAACTTCTGAGTACACTGCATGGTAGGTTTGCCTATTGGCCTCAAATGATAGTCATTGCTCTTCCTTTTTCAGTAAGTTCTAACAGAAATGCTAAACTAACTGAGTGACCTCCCTAAGAGAATTTCCTGTGACCCACTAATCCAAATTTAAAGTATCTATAAAATGCAGAGAGTAAGTAAGACACCGGCAAAGGGATTGCCTTTGCTAATAAAGTTTCCCGAATTAACCAAATTGTCGATTTCAAATTTTTAGAGAAATTTCTGGCACATCAAATCATGCCTTTGTCCCCTGGGTCATTGCATGTTCAGCAACAAACGAGCATTGCATGATTTCTACATGTGACTGGATAAGGTTCCCATTCATAAAATCTCAACCCAAGGCTTCAGAGTTGTGGGGCAACAATTTGCTTCCATTGCTTTAAAACAGGTCAGAGTGGCATTACACTTCGATGACAGGGTTTGGCCAGGAAGGGAAGGGTCTTCCTTTAATTATGGTAGCTGCCACAATGGCATCAAACATGTGCTGAGAACTTGCCCCAATTTCTTTCCCAATAAGAATCACGAACCAGGCTGGGTTTAAAAGAAATATTCTAGGGCTTTCCACCGCTGTCATGTTTCCACTGCTTTTTCCTTGTCAGCCAAAGATGTTTATAAAACATTGAGACGTACAAAGTGAAAAGGAGAGGAGTTAATATCAGAATCACTTAAAAGTCTGCCAACTTGTCTCGTTTACAATAATTCAAGGGGCACAGATCTCACAACTAACTCTGGGTAATCTCCTCACCACTCCTTTTGTGCCTTTCAATCCAAAACCCTCCATGACCCCTTTGTTGCATTCCACGAGTTCTGCTTTTGAAATCCTCCTACATTCTTCTTTGGGGCTGCAGGCTCTCTGTCTTCCCAGCAGAGTGACTTTGCTCCTTTCCTTCACATCATCTCTCAAAATAGAACTCTCCTCCTCCTCCTCCCCTCATACCTCTTCTCAAACAATGTTGCTGCGTGATTCCCTCTTAATCCGATCGGCGTCTGTGCAAGAAGTATCATCCGCTTCCTTCCACTGACACAATACTCGCCCCTCCTTTTCACTCTTGCTTATTATCAGGAGTTCTTCTTTATTTTATTCTTTTTTTATTTTTTTTTTAGTATTTTTAAATATTTAAATATTTTTCCCACCAAAAATTATTTGGACTCATGCAGTCAATGCCTTTCAGCTCCCATTCGTGGATTTAAGAGGGCAAGTGATACAAAATGCCCCGGGCTCTATTTTGCACAGAATAAGGGGAAGAAGCAGCACGGCTAAATGACTGACAAGAAATAAATTTGTCATTCAAAAATGTTTGTCAAGAACCTACCATATGTCAAATAGTGTTTCAGGTACTAACGATATAGTAGAGAAGACAGACAAGGAGGCTAACTTCACAATCCTCACATTCTAAGCGTGAATTACAATGTGCCAAGCTACATGAAACAGGGCAACAAGGCTCACGACTCATTGGCTTTCTGGGCTCCAGCTTTTTCATTTGTAGAACCAGGAGAGTGATAACTTACCTTGCAGAAAAAAATGAGACAGATATATGTCACCTGCAGGAGCTATTCATTATCAGTGGCTCTCATATATATAGACCACATTCAATTATGATTAGCCCAGGACATCTATGGATATTGAAATCCAGGTATGATTATGCCCCATGATAGAGAGATAAGCATAGGGGAATGGATCTCTATGTCCCTCCAGGACATAGATAATTAGACTGGTATAAACAAGAGGCTGTCTGACCTTCCTAGAAGGCAAGCCAGAGGCAAAGCCAGTCAGAATGGAAATTAAGGTAGATGTTCTAGTTAATAGAGAGTTATCATACAGAGGGTTACTAAGAGCAGATTTTTATGGATCTTTTGTTCCCTTAGTGACAGTTGTCAAAATACATCAGAGATCTGTTCTCCAAATATATTAACTGGCTTATAATTTTTATTCTCTATATTAAAACTAAAAACTGTTAACGAATAAGTACATCTTCCCTTTCCTGCTCTTGATTTGTGAAAATTATGATTCCCTCTTCTTTTTCTCTTCCTAATTCTTATCAACCTCTTCTCGTGCTCCATTCTCTCCTCCTTTTGCTGTTTTGTGTATTTTGTATTTAATGTCTTTGTTCCAACAAATCTAAGTGAAGATGCATATTATGGGAACACATATTTGGTGCATGAATGAATGAATACTGAAATTCCACTTTCTCTATATATCTGCTTCCTTCAATTCAATTCAGTAGACACTCACTAATTACCTCCTATTTGCTAAGCATTGGGTTTGGTTGGAGGGCCTCCATAAGATTCTCTGCAGCAGAATACCCACAGTAGGTGAAAGACTTGATCCTTCAAACTTGCAGTTGCTTATGTTAATTACAGAACCTGAGGTTTATATGTTTACCTGTTTTTGATCTTCTCACAATACAAAGAATGCAAGCCATTGAGTCTAAGAAACTTGAAGGCACTACTTGCACATGTTATTTTATGCAGTGTAATGCTGAAAAAAAATACCATCTCTAGAAGTATCCTCTGTGTGTGCACACGACCACAACATACTTAAGGGAAATCATGTGATACAGAGAAATCATTTTGGACTAGGACAAAGAAATAAATTTGTCTTCAAATCTGATGTTTATGTTTTGGGTGACTTCGAACAAGTCATCTACCCTCTCTCATCATGATTTTCCCGTATTAAATGAGAACCATTCACCCTTTGTTTCTAAGGTGGTCAAGAGATTAAATCGGTGAAATACATATAAGGTTGCCTAGAAGACACACTTTTCCTACTGTTTCAAAGTACAGCATAATAAATGCCTTATTTAAGGTCTTACTACCAGTAAATGATGTTGGAATCCAGAATTTCCTAACTCCAATTCCAATATCTCTCTTGGCAAGAACTCATGTACCTAAGCAATAGCGTATTTCTTCATCCATCCTGCTTAAAAACATAAGCTTCCTGACAACCTATAGAACACATCAAAATATACTGTCATAGATAGAGGCTTATTTTACTGATAATTACTGAGATCCTTAATTTTTTCCTTTCTCTTTTATTAATTAATAAATATTATTAATAATTAATAATAATTATTATTGCCAAGTGATGGCCCCAAGGGGGTCCAAAGATAAGGGGATGCTGTTGATTCTTTCTGAACCTGTCAGTCATTCTTTCAGAAGCTACTTGTCTGATCATTAAATGTTTCCAAAGTGTGGAATTATTTTTGTTGTTGTTTGTATATTTAGAGGCAAATAAAATTTCATAAGCCTCACTCTCTTCATGTATGCAGATGATCTGTGAGGGAATTCTAGAGTTCCATTTCTTGTGTGAGTGAACTGAATATCCAAAGAAGTCTTATGTGAGGGAATCAGGAAGATGATAAATAAAATCAACCTTTCTTTCTTCCCTAGCGATCTTTCATACTTATGCTAATTCTGTCAAAATATTCCAAATTTAACTCTGTTTTCTTAGCCCATCCACAGCAGGGCAAAAGAAGCCATGTCACCATCTCCCATCCTCTTTAATGCCTCATCTTTGCAAAGGCTCCAATAATGTCATTCAAATCAATGACCATTGACAGAGAACTTCTAATGAAATATGCATTGTACTAAGAGGTTCCAGGTAGCTTTGCCATAAACATCTTTGCTGCGAACATTTTTGCCACATAACTAATTGGTTGTAAGGCAATTTTGCTGTAAAAAAGATAAAATAATATAAAATAAAAGTAAAATTAATAACAACATTAAAAAGACTTTATTGCAAACAATGAAAGTACAGAAAACATTTTAATACATTTATATCTGTGTAGATTCATGGCAAATACGGCACAAATAACTGATTTTATTTTGTGGATTGTACCTGAGCACTTGTCTTCCAAGTCTTTCATTCATAGTATTATACATTTTTTTTGCTTGTTGATTCATCTCATCCTTCAGCATTGCACTTTTTTTCTTTTTCACTCAAATTTCCACGTTCATTAAGAGAAGTATCAGTTTCCAAATACCAGGATGCATATTTGTAACTGAGCCTTGCATTGCGTTGTGACTGTGCTACCCTGAAGAATTTGCAAACTGATATATCATTCTGTAGTTTAGTATGCAATCTGGCTTTACACTATCTTATTATTTCACACTTGCACTAACTTTTATCACCATATTTTCTATCAAGTCAATATATATAGTTGCTGTCATCCATCCAGTATTTTAAGACCATGACATCAACTACTCACTGTATAGACCATTATGAGGGCTAAGATTCGTAAATGTAGAAATGAAACCAAACTGTCAACCAGTGATTATATCTTTTTTTACAACAAAATCGCCTTACAACCAATTAGTTACTCAGACAAAATGTTTGCTGTGAAAGTGCTTGGGGTAAAGTGGTTGTGGCAAAGATGTTTATGGCAAAACTACCAGACGTGGTACTAAGAGTTAGAGATATAAAGATAAATGAAGTATTGTTTTCTGGTCTGGAATAGTTCACATTCCAAAAGATGAGGCAGGTAAGAGCAACTTCCAGCTAAAATTCAGATTCATCCCATCCTATTCTGAACCCTGCTATCATTTGATGCATCATTCTATCGTAACACTATCACATCAAATTTGTTTTCTATACTTGCTTATGTTCTTACTTTAGCATCTAACTGCCCTGCCCCTCTCTATCAAAATTTACTTCCTGTGGTGTTAAGCATCCTCTTTTCTATAAAAGTATCCCTGGGCCGGTCCCATGGTGTAGTGGTTAAGTTCGCCCACTCTGCTTGAGCAGTCTGGGGTTCATGGGTTCGGATCCAGGCACGGCCCTACACACCACTCATCAAGCCATGCTGTGGCAGCGACCCACATACAAAATAGAGAAAGATGGGCACAGATGTTAGCTTAGGGACAATCTTCCTCAAGCAAAAACAGGAAGATCGGCGATGGGTGTTAGCTCAGTGCCAATCCTCCTCACCAAAAAATTAAGTAAATAAAAGTATTCCTGCTCTAATCTTTTTCACTCCAAAAATGTATGACTAACGCCTTGTTTAGTCCTCTGAACACTTTGATAAATACCATACAGATTGTCTGTGATTCCATGTTGTAAAATAACAGTCCCTTACTTAGAATCTCAACACCTACTGTGTCCCAGGTGCACACCACAGGCAATGTGACCACGAGCAAGTCACTTTATCTCTCTGATCCTCTCTTCATTTGTAAAAACCGCATTGTGATATCTCTACTCAAATGTCAAATTATTAGTGATGCTTCTCTGAACAGCCTTTACAAAATGATAACCACCCTCAGCTGGCACTCCCTTCTTCCTTACCCAGCTATCAAAGTCTCCACCCACGAGTATTCTAGTGGGAGTAGACAGAGAATAAACAAATTGACTTTTCTTATTTATTGATGTTTACCCAGCCCCTAGAACACTACCTGACACTTAATAGTCCCTCAACACACTTGAATATTTTTCAATGACTCGATATATGAATGAATATTTTTTTCCCATGTGAGAAATACCATATAAAAGTAAACTCATACAAGTAAATGACTATCTGCAGACCTCTTCTGAAGATACGTTGAGGTCTAATTAGAGCTGACTTTCCCCACCTCTTCATCTCTGTAGAGGAAAACCCTGGCCACAGAATGCTCAAGAGCCAGGAGAGGACTTCTCTACTCAACAGGGAGCTGCATGGTGTAATTAATTTATGCCTGTGAAACATTCTGAATACCTTAGGATCAAATTCCTGTTGTGCTATTCTCACTCTTACATAAATATTTGCACATGTAAAGATTCAGCACCTTGACATTTATTGAAATGGTTGCATGGAAAAATGAGACAAATTGACTCAGAGACAGATGTTGGCAGCCAGCACGGAGGAAGACAGTCCTTTGTCAATGCAACAACCATGAATGGTGGAGAAATTACGTAAAAACCAGGACATACTGGCAGTGAGGTGGGAGCTGGCTCTGAAAATGCCATTTCCCACTCAGTTGCTCAGAGATCCGAACATACAGCTGGGCCTTCTGGTCCTGCATCCTAGGGCTGCTCCACCAAGATAATAAGGGTGAGTTTTTTATGCATATTAAATGTGAGCAAACCTCAATTTTCCACCTAAATTTATTTTCAAGTCAATGACCTATGTTACCAACAATTTCAGTCGGTATGACCCAGTAGTGAGAAATGTAAGATTCAAGGGGTTGGTATTTAGGTTAATGCCCTTTAATGAAAATTCTAAATTTTTCAGGTAAAGGAACTCAAGAAGTTGAGTGGAAATTATGTGCTGGGCACACTAAATATGTTATCTCAATCTTAGAAGAACTCTAAAAGTAGCTACAGTTCTCCATCCTTAGGATGTAAATAGGGTCTCAGGGGTATGAAATATCTCAGTGATCGGCACAAACCAGGGAATGTTGGAGACAGACGTTGAACCTCCTCTGACTCCAAAGTTCACATTCAGGACTTCACACACCATGTTGTCTCCCTGAAATTCTAAACCACATTGTCACCACCTTGAGTCTTTCTTTCTCTCAGAAACACAGCGACCTTTCAGAGGCTTAGCTTTGTTATAAATAAATGTTTATACGTAACATAGAGCTTATGTTTGTCTTTTTGCTTCCTTTCAGCACATTTTTCAGTTACTTAAGATGTCAATCTTCAATAACTGTTTTCCAGATTGTAGGAGGCACATTACTTTAGAGTTCATATGAAATGTAAATAAGATAAATGCTGTTTTTAAATGGGTTTTTCCCCATATCTATTTTCAACTGTGATAGAAAGTGATGTCACCTCAGAATAGATTCCATTGTGACAATTCTAATATTTTATTACTGCAATTTGGTATACCTGGCGGATAGAAAATGGAACACTGTGGGGGTGGGGTGGGGTTATTTCCTTCTAACTACTTTAGAATAGCTACAGAAACGTATACACATAGCGAGGAAAAGCACACAACAAGTACCACACTCATAAACATTTTCTTGATACTCGATTATGAACAATCTTTGTTCAAACAGTTACCTCATAAGGGAAAGATTTTAAAAATAGGACTTTGCGAAGTGAGTAGAACACGGTTGCTAAGAATGCTGCTTTGATATGGAGTCATCTTACTCAAATGTCTTGACTGGAGTCACAGAAAGAGCAAAGCTAGTTCCATAAGAACTTTGTGGAGCTACTTCTTTCCTTGACCTGGTTTTGCAAAGGAGGAACTGAGGACCAATGAGGTTTCATCCCAGCTCTTTCAATTCCTAAGTGTTTTGGCTTTATTGTCCAAAGGCTGGTACATAGTAAGTTTCTATTATTACTATTTGTGTCTAGGGTTGCTAATTTATACTCTCCTGAGAACGAGAGCCGAGGAATCCAATTTGCATTTTGTTGCATCATGTAAATAAAGTCATTATTATCATTTGCATTTATAGCTCATGACTGTATTTGTTATTAAATAGCACAATTAGGCAATCTCAGCTCCTGTCTTTAAGAGATCCACAGGTGTCAGAGTACAAAGGTGGCTTTTAAGATAGATAATATCACAGCAACATTATTAAAGTTAATGGGATGGAAAGGAAAGTTCCAGTAGTACTCTGTCACACACAATAAAATTTTACCACACATGGAAACTACTTTTAAAGAAACTCTCCAGATATAAAAAAATCTATCTAATTATGGCTATGCTTACATTTACCACTCAGTTCAACCCCATTAACCTTACAAACACTAAAATCACTGATTTACTGAATTCCACATTTCTGCTCCTCATGGTCATATAAAACAGCCCAGCTCATAATAAAATAATCACATTTAAGATTTTGAATGGGAAATTACATATAACCACAAATTGTAAAGTGACTCTTGTATAATTCTTAAATCATTAAAGATTTTTGTTTTTGCTTTATTTATATTGCCACATGCTCCTTAGTCCTTGCCTATGAGAACTCAAAACTTTTGTGTTTTTCACTTGATCTAAGCACAGTACCCGGCACACATAAGTTTGAAAAATGCATTTCTTCTATAAATATAGATTAAACCTGTATAGGCAGAAATATCCATTTGTTGCCATATTTTAACCACAAAATTTTCTAACTGTAAGGGAATGAATATAAGTTATATATCAGTACTTATACTCCTCAAAATTTCTTCCGAATCAGGGTTTCACCCCAAGTGGCAAGTTCCACAGGTTTTTGAAAAACGAAGGACTGATTCTCTTGAGAGTGATTATTCTTTGCAAGCAGCTCTATTTGAGACTCCCTTATTCCATCTTCCTGAATCATTCATGTTTGTATTCATCTAAACCAATTATCATCATTATTCAAGAATGTCCTGTTATTTTTTCCACTTGCCTTTCATGAAATTCAACCCAATTTTTCAAATAACAACAACAACAATAATGATAATACAGACAGCTCCCAACCTTGGATGGTTCAACTTACGATTTTTCGACTTTATTATGGTGCAAAAGTGATAAACATTCAGTAGAAACTGTACTTTGAATTTTAAATTTTGATCTTTTCCTGGGCTAGTGATATGTGGTACACTACTCTCTCATGATGCTGGGTAGAGGCAGCGAGCTGCAGCTCCCAGTCAGCCACACAATCATGAAGGTGAACAACTGATACACTTAGAATCGTTCTGTACCCTTACAAATAGTTCTGCTTGTCACTTTCACTACAGTATTCAATAAGCTACATGAGATATTCCACACTTTGTTATAAAACAGGCTTTGTGTTAGATGGTTTTGCCCAACTGTAGGCTATTACAAATGTTCTGAGCATATTTAAGGTGGGCAAGGCTAAACTATGATGTTTGGTAGGTTAGGTATATTAAACGCATTTTTGACTTACAATATTTTCAACTTAACGATGGGTTTATCAGGACGTGACCCCATCGCCAGTCAAGGAAGATCAGTAATGATAATACATCAACTATCTCATTCCCTTACATGTTTTCTTCAAGGCACTTTGGACAATAAACAAGAAAATACACAATTGATGTATTTATAACATAATTACTTATGTTGACATCTCTCTAGTTGTTCTGTAAGCTCTATGAAATCAGGGCCATGTCTACCCCATACATCATTTTGTCCCTGAGAGTAAAAGTGATCAATAAATATCTATTTACTGAACTGAAAATAAACATTAATCTAAGAAGGCATTAAAATGTTTAAAGTCTCTCTTTTTCCTTCCATTTTTTTTTCCTGGACTCATTGAATTTTCACTGTTTTTTTTCCCCTAATCTCCTCTATTAGGAGATAGGAAACCTAATGCAGAGGAGCTTGAAATCAGAGAGATGTGGTCAGGAAGCCAGCTCTGACTTTTACTACCTGGATAGCTTCCAGAAATTCATTTGCCCAGAACTTTTATTTCCTTTATGAAAAGTGAGGATCATAGCACCCACTTCACGTAGTTACTAAGAAAATTATAAGAAATGGCACATAGTAGATGATCAATAATGATACCTTCCTTCCCTTTGATTTTCTGAACAGAATATAATGTCCAAAATTATGTGCCACTGCCATGAGTGAGAGGTCACTGCTTTTGGAAGGGGACACACAAACGATCTAAAGGAGATACATTGGTGACCTGGGCTATTCTTAGGTAGCACCTATGGGCACATCCTTGGGTTCCTTGTCTGTTATCAGCAATGTCATACCCACTGTTTCCAAATAGTCAGATGATCAGATGCTGTTATATATTAAATATGAGAAAGGAATGCAAAGATATATTGTAAGCTTCTTAGAAGCATCCATTTTTTAAACCTGAAATCCCCTGGGATCTGAATTGACAGCATCGAAATCCTTCTGAAGAAGCCCATTTTCTAACCATGCTCATCTTTGATTTAATCATCTGTGTTTATTGGCTCATTTATAACATGTTTTTGAACAACTGTCACAAGTGGACATAGTGCTAGGCATTAGGTAGCGAGGTGAGAACTAGATAGAAGTGCTGCATTATGGTTGAAACTCTTTTTTTATTGTTGTTGAGTACAATTCATCCTGAGCTAACATCTGTTGCCAATCTTCCTCTTTTTTTTGCTTGAGGAAGATTAGCCCTAAGCTAACAGCTGTGCCAGTCTTTCTCTATTTTGTGTGTGAGTTGCTGCCACAGCACGGCCACTGACAAGTGGTGTAGGTCCATGCCCGGGAACGGAATCTGGGCTGCCAAAACAGAGCACATCGAAATTAACCACTAGGCCACCAGGCCAGCCCATGAAACTCTTTTTTAATAATCTTTCTCAAAAATAGAACTTATGGCCTTTCATACTTTAGTCCAGAGGAAATTATTTCACAGAGATGTTTCTGGAATTTGACTTACACAAAGAAACAGATGGAGTATTTGTGTATTCCTCTTGCTTCCAGTCTCTTACTAGATTCCTATTTGTGCACCAGAACCTATCTCAGAGACTACCTTCGCCTTAAAGGAGATGGTGTCCAGTATTAATTAATCCTCTTCTTTGAACTTCTCATAATTATATATATAATCACAGACAACATTTTATGATATTTAACTCTCTGTTTTCCAAACTAGAACATTCAAATGTTACATAATCCTTCTTTGGGGTAGCTATATCTAAAGTTACATTTGCCACAATATTTAAAAACAATTACTGAGCACCAGCAACATGTTCAATATAATCTTAGGTAATCTTCAGTGCTGGGGATGCAGAGTTAGGCCATAAGGATGGGGGAGAGATGCAACTACACAAATAAAACCTGCTACCTTTAAATAAAAACACCAAAGCTTTAATATATAGAATGCATTTTCAAGTATATAAGGGGTTTTCACACATTTACTCCTCTTTGATATTGGTTAATCTTTAATATTCTTAGACAAACCATGCTTCTCTATAAAATCAATGAAAACACATCTTTGTCCTTTCACCAAGTCATTTTGAACTAGTCCAAATGAAACTCAAAGCTATACTTCAAAGGAAAGAAAGAGTATCACCATAGAAATAGAAATTACAATTTAATTCTGCAGGGACATGATACATAGTGAGCTGGGAAAAATTCCAGATTCTAGCTGGTCTGCTCAGGTTGGATGGGTGTCATTGGGGAGTGAGTATTTGCTTTTGCTTCCACCTAATCCCATCCCAAAGCACTCCAGTGTGACAGCAGGTGTTACGTGTTGAGGAGACCGTGTGGTTCATAGTCTTTCTGTTCACCATGCACATCTGAAGACCTTGGTTTCTCTAAAAATACATCCCTTCAACTCTAGCTATGGTCAGCACTGGACAGCTCCCTCTGGGCTAAACAATTGTCCAAAGTTGTAGGTAACGTGACAGTCACACTGCTTTCAGCTTACCTAAGTATATTTAACGGTTCTATGTGCATGGGTAGGGAGATTAGTAATCATAAAACAATTAAGGGGAGCACAACACTTACTCAACCTACTTTACCTCCCACAGGAGTTTCCAAGCAAGGAAATAAATGATTGTTAAGTCAGTGTGTGCAAGCAGCCAGCTGTCATACTCACTGGGATATGAAGACTTAATCATCAGTGAAACTGGGGAGGGATTGCTTTTGTTGGGAATACTATCTGTAAATATTCAGCATATTAGAATTTTGGTCTATTTGAAATTAAATTTTGTCATCGTCTTCATTTAGCTTGAATGAGCTTTAAGTTTAGGTACAGGTGGAATTACACGCTTTAGAGTCTCATTACTCACTCGTTAATTCATTCATCCATTCATTTGTTCAACAAATATTTATTGTGAGTTATTTGCACTAACACTTGTCACCTGTCTGACTTTGGCCATATCATTAAACCTCAAGGATCCTCATAATACTCATCTTTAATAATTTATTTTAAAATAGCTACTTTACTTGGTATAGGGATTAAATAAGAACACAGACACTAGCATATAGTCTTTTGCTGCCTATGATTTTTATTCAGTATCCACTAGTGGTTCTTCTACTTGAAATGTAAGGAACACGAGAAAGGAAACTGTCTTAGTTTTTATACTCTCTTCTGGCCTAAAACAAGCATAGATTCACATACTGATACTTTTCCCCTTCTTTAGTTGTTCTCAACATGTGTGTGTGCATGTGTATGTGCGTGCGTGTGTGTGTGTGTGTGATGTTTGAAAGGGAAGTCACTCTGCCTGCATTCTTCTCTCAAAAAAATTATAGAAATCTCTTCCCTTCACTGTGTAATGAAAATAGAAATTGAATGAAGAGTGCATTAGGAGGATATCCCCACAGGTGAGCAAAGCACTCTTTGGCTCCTTCCCAAACCCTCCCGTCTGTTGGTTTTGTGCCCAACTTCTCCAGGGAGAACCCCTGTTCTTCTTCCAGGAGGCTTAGAAGAGACTCCACATGTTACAGAAAACGTCATCCCTGCCCCTTCCCCACCACTGACCATTCCACTTCACGGGAGGGCCTGAGCTTGGGTGTTCTGTGATTTTTAAAAGTAAGGCAGGCGAGGGCCGGCGCCATGGCTTAGCGGTTAAGTGCGCACGCTCCGCTGCTGGCGGCCCAGGTTTGGATCCCGGGCGTGCACCAACGCACCGCTTCTCCGGCCATGCTGAGGCCGCGTCCCACATACAGCAACTAGAAGGATGTGCAGCTATGACATACAACTATCTACTGGGGCTTTGGGGGAATAAATAAATAAATAAATAAAATTATAAAAGTAAGGCAGGTGTGTGATGGGTGGAGATACCTCAGTTTTTGGTCAGTACTTAGAAAGAGGTTCTTTATCCCTTATAATGTAATTGTCCTAGGCAATTGGTCAAGCCAGCTTCTCTCCACTCCATGTCACTCCTGCTTTTCAGTCAAACTTTCAACTCCAAATCCAGGGATTTTAACAGTAATCAGTGTCTTGTATTTACCACTGCTGAAGGACTTTTCCATCTACCACTAATGCAAAAAAAGTTTTGAGTTTTTCTAAACGGACATGTCCTATCAAAAAATATCACATTTCGTTTGATTCAACAAATATAGAAATTAATAATATTAAATATATTCTTAATTTGTGAAAATCAAAATCAAAATATGGAATATGTGCTTTTTTCCCCAATATGATCAATGATTAGAAACAGCATTATTATCAGTATTTTTAAAAATTGGATACTTAGTCCCAAGAGGTGATGGCATTCATCCAAAATCATGCAGAAAATTAGTAGGAGTTTGGATTTCTAAATTCTAGCCTAAATTTATTTTGTATAGAAAAACCTCTTAAAGTAAAAATCTTTTGATATCATTGAGTAGGTGAAACTATTTAATTTCTCAATATCACTCCAATGTCCAATTTTTATTTTCCCCCACCACATATCCCTTGACTTCTTCTTGCTGTAAGGTCTTATTTAACAGTTTCCACACCAATCACTTGTTAAGGAGCCACCAGTTTTTCAAGACACAACCTTTGGTGTCACTACCTTCAAGAAGGCTTCCTTTGGGTCGACCCCGTGGCTTAGCGGTTAAGTGCGCGCGTTCTGCTACTGGCTGCCCCGGTTTGGATCCCAGGCGCGCACGGATGCACCACTTCTCCGGCCATGCTGAGGCCGAGGCCCACATACAGCAACTAGAAGGATGTGCAGCTATGACATACAACTATCTACTGGGGCTTTGGGGGGAAAAAAAAAAGGAGGAGAGTTGGCAATAGATGTTAGCTCAGGGCCGGTCTTCCTCAGCAAAAAGAGGAGGATTAACATGGATGTTAGCTCAGGGCTGATCTCCCTCACAAAAATAAATAAATCAATTAAATAAAATAAGAAGGCTTCCTTGCCTTCCTCTTTCCATTCAAGTTAGCTGGCTGGCACTCCTCTCTATCCCTATATTATGAATTCTGGCATATGTCCTATGTTTTCACACCTTTTTGATTGCTCATATATATCTCTTTTTAGAACTTATCATACACTACATTGCATCCTCAGTGCCTAGAACTTGTCTTATCACAGTGTAGATATTGACTAAATATCGATTAATGTGAATTACAGTGACATTCTCACTTATCAGTGCATATCCTAGCATTGTTAGTCAGCCTGAGTTTATCTGAATATTTCTTCTCAAAGGTTTGCACTAAGAAAATGCTTTGGTCATTCCCTTTGGCAGAGGAAATAATAATCTATGCAATCCTGATTAAAAAAGAGACCTTGTGTGTTTGCACTTTATCACTTTGACACAGACGGCATAAAAATGACTCAATTCCATGAAGGCATTCCATGGAGATTCCATGTATTATCTTAATTTTTATAAAAGAGAACCATTCATTACACTGATTTTTTTTTTTCCAAGGACTATTTTTTCCTTAGCTCATTTTTACAGGTTCCAGTGAGACAAATGTTATTTGTATCCAATGAAGAAAGATGTTCTGAGTTACAAAAAAAGTCAATGAATTAAGTTAGTTTATTTTTAAGCAGGTCATTTTTCATACTCTCGCTTGCCTGGAGCAAAGTTTCGACTGTCCTGCAACTTTACTCTGGTTTCTTTAGATAATTAAGCATTTATTATTCACTTGCCTTACATTTCATTTAGACTTTCCATCTTCAATCACTTGGGAGGGACTGCAACTGTTTTCTCACTGCTGTCCTCAAATTAGTTCTTTTAAAATAAATGCCAATAAAGAAGATGTGGTGTATATACACAATGGAATACTACTCAGCCGTAAGAAACGATGAAATCCAGCCATTTGTGACAACATGGATGGACATGGAGGGTATTATGCAAAGTGAAATAAGTCAGACGGAGAAGGTCAAATACCGTATGATTTCCTTCATTAAGTAGTAGATAATAACAACAATAAATAAACACACAGAGACAGAGATTGGATTGGTGGTTACCAGAGGGGAAGGGGGGAGGGAGGAAGGCGAATGGGATAATTTGGCACACGTGTGTGGTGATGGGTTGTAATTAGCATTTGGGTGGTGAACATGATGTAATCTATGCAGAAATAGAAGTATAATGATGTACACCTGAAATTTATACAATGTTATAAACCAATGTTACTGCAATAAACAAAAAATTTAAAAAAAAGAAATTAAAAAAATTAAATAAATAAATAAATAATAAAATAAAATAAAATAAATGCCACATTTCTCCCTCTCTGTGCCCAAAATGTTACAAGTAAACATATGGTATTGGGGGTGGTTGGGAGGGGAAAACAAAGAAAGAAATATTTATAGAATACAAATAAGCTATTTTCAGCCTTTTGAAGCTATTCACAAAAATGACAATTCATGTTACAATTACTACCGTTTCACATCTTCTCTGATATCCAAATGCCTCCTATGTCTATATATAAAGGAGACCTGGGCCTGCTTCCAAGTTCTATGGGTCCTTCCTAAACCAATGGCAGCCCCAGGCGTGAGCTGCACTGCTTGGAAGTCAAATGGGGGTACAGGAGAAGGTTGAAAAATTGGAGTTTGAAATCAAACAGACCTACTTTGAATCTTGCTTCAAACACTTTGGGCAAGAAATGTATCAATGCTAACCCTCTGTTTTCTCATCAGTAGAACTGAGATGACATTAGTACCTGTCTCAAAGTATTGTGTGTCTGTGGGCGGGGCGGCCTGGTAGCGCAGCGGTTAAGTGCGCACGCTCCACTTTGGCAGCCCGGGGTTCGCAGGTTGGGATCCTGGGTGCGCACCGATGCACCACTCATCAAGCCATGCTGTGGCGGTGTCCCATATAAAGTAGAGGAAGATGGGCATGGATGTTAGCTCAGGGCCAATCTTCCTCAGCAAAAAGAGGAGGATTGGCATCAGACGTTAGCTCAGGGCTGATCTTCCTCACAAAAAAAAAAAAAAATTGTGTGGAGGGCCCGGCCCAGTGGTGTAGTGGTTAAGTTGGCACACTCCACGTTGGCGGCCTGGGGTTCGCGGATTCAGATCCTGGGCGTGGACCCATGCACCACTCATCAAGACATGCAGAGGCGGCGTCCCACATAGAGCAACTAGAAGGATGTACAACTGTGACATACAACTGTCTACTGGGGCTTTGGGAAGAAAAAAGGGAAAAAAGGAGGAAGATTGGCAACAGATGTTAGCTCAGGGCCAATCTTCCTCAACAAAAAATATCATGTGGAATAAATTAAATTAAATTTGATAATGCATGCAAACCCAATTAGCACAATGCCAAGAAGATAATAAGTGTTCAATAAATGAGGTTGTTGCTGTTTATATTCTTGTTTCTTTTTTATTCTTCCTGTTGTTGTTATAATACAGCAGGGAATTTGATTGAAAAATGGGGCAAGCCTTTTACCTTACTCACTCTGAAACACAGTTCTGTCATTTGCAAAATAGAGAGAGAAATTCTTCCCTGTACAGTTTAGTTTAGTGCTCTGTCAAACCTAGAGAACTGTGGAAACACAATGATATTTTCCTTTTATTTACTGCAGATTATTATTATTATTATTATTACTGTAACAGTGACCTCCAGAATGGGAAGCTATATTAATAACAGTTCCTTACTTGTGTCATGGCCCATGACCGTTTTTATCTCAACATGTGATCTAGAACTAAATCTGGGCAAGAGTTTATCTGTCTCAAGGCTCATTTTTGCAAGTACGAGAATAGCATTGTGTTGGCTAGACACTTAAGACTTGGTATGAGACTTGGAAATGGCATGAATTTTAGTCATAGGTGAATCCCAACAACAGCAACAAAAATCACAGCTGAGGTTAAAATGGTGTTCTTCCCATCAGAGGAACAGATAGAAGAAATGTAAACTGGAAACCAAGTTGTATTCCCGACTGGGTTCATCACACACTTTCTCTATGAGTTGTGGCAAGCTTTTCTCTTTCTCTCTGTTAATTCATCCTTCCTTTCTTCCCCATGCTATCCTTCCTTTGCTTCTTTTTTTCCTTTTTCTCTTCTTATCTAAAATACTTTTTGAAGGACTTCTAGGTGCCAAACACTCTGCTAGGCATAGGAATGCAAAATGAATAAATCAGACAAGCCCCATTCTTTCATGGACTATACATTCTAGCATGAGAACTGACTTAAAAATATAAACAAGTCAATATATAAGATAATTATTGATTATGATATGTTCAAAAAAGATAATAAACAGAACAAATGGCAAATATGTCTGCAGTCTTAAGTTTATACTTGAAACAAGAGAAGGAGCTCTCCCTCAGATACAGACATTGATGTATTATGGCGACAGAAAATAATTCTATAAAGTTGGAATGTAACAAGCAAGAGGACAACAGAAATTATCTGTTCCAAAGTCCAGAGTTCTGTTCTTAGCATTCCTTGTGAGGATAAAACAAGACATATAAAGGATTATCTTGTCTCCTATGCTCTGGTTTCTTTCCCTTACTGAAAATATTCTAGCATCAAGGACTTGATGACAGTGGTCAACGGGCAATCTTCCTCCATCTAAATATCATGAATGTGTTCAAGTCCCATAGCCTGTTGAGAGAATGCTCACTGTCACAATATTGATCATTATAGCTACAGGTTTGACCCTTGCTGGTAAGGCCAGAAGCCTGGTGTAAAAAGGGACTGAGGCCAGGCCCAAATGAGTTCACTGATGAATTCTACCAAACATTTAGTAAAGAAGATATACCAGTTCTCTACAATCTCCTTTAGAGGATAGAAGCAGAGGAAATACTTCCTAACTCATTCTAGGAGGCCTGCATTAGCCTAACACCAAAACCAGACAATAACATTCCAAGGGAAGAAAACCACGTACCAACGTCTTTCATGAACATAGATGCAAAAATCCTCAACAAAATATTAGCAAATTGAATGAAAAAAGTATAAGAAGAGTTAGACATCATGATTGAGTGGGGTTTATCCCAGATATGCAAAGCTGGTTCAACAATCAAAAATCAATTAATGTAATCCATCACATCAACAGATCAAAAAGGAAAAATCACATGATCATATCAATAGATAAAGCATTTGACAAAATCCAACCCCCTTTCATGATTTAAAACTCTTAGCAAACTAAGAATAGAAGAGAACTTTCTCAATTTGATAAAGATCATCTACAAAAAATCTACAGCTAACATCATATTTAATGGTAAGAAACTTGAAGCTTTCCCACTAAGATCAGGTACAAGAGAAGGATATCTCCTCTCACCACTCCTTTTCAACTTCGTCTTAGAAGTCCTCACTAATGCAATAAGACAAGAAAAGGAAATGAAAGATACACAGATTGGGAAGGAAGACATAAAATTGTCTTTGTTTGCAGATGCCATGACTGTCTATGTAGAAAGTCCAAAAGAATTAACCAAAAAAAGAAAAAAAACATTTCCTGGAACTAATAAGCAATTATAGCAAAGTTACAGGATACAAGGTCAATTGCTTTCCTATATAACAACAATAAATTTGAAATTAAATACAGAATACCTTTTACATTAGCCCCCCCAAAATTAAATACTTAGCTATAAATTTAACAAAATATATGCAAGATCTATATGAGGAAAACTACAAACCTCTGATGAATGAAATCAAAGAATAACTAAATAAATGGAGAGATAGTCCATGTTTATGGATAGGAAGACCCAATATTGTCAAGATGTCAGTTATTCCCAACTCGATCTATAGACTCAATGAATCCCAATCAAAATCTCAGCAAATTATTTTATGGATATCAACAAACTGATTCCAAAGTTTATATGGAGAGGCAAAAGACCCAGAATAGCCAACACAATATTGAAGGAGAAAAACAAATTTGGAGGACTGATGCTACCTGCCTTCAAGAGTTGCTATAGAGCTACAGTAATCAAGACAGTGTTGTACTGGTGAAAAAACAGACAAATTTATCAATGGAACAGAATACATGACCAGAAATAGATCCCCATAAAGTCAACTGACCTTTCACAAAGGAGCAAAGGCAATGGAATGGAGCAAAGACAGTTTCTTCAACAAATGGTGCTGGGCATCCACAAGCAAAAAAATGAATCTTAACACAGACCTTACATCCTTCATAAATATTAACTCCAAATGAGTCACAGACTTAAATGTAAAACACAAAACTATAAAACTCCTAGATCATAGGTGAAAATCTAGATGACCTTGGGTTTGGCGATGACTTTTTAGATATAACACCAGAGTCACCATCCATGAAAGAAAGAATTGATAAGCTGGACTTGGTTAAAATTAAAAGTTCCTGCTCTGTAAAAGACACTGTATTTCACTGAATGAAAAATCAAGCCACAAACTGGGAGAAAGTACTTGCAAAAAAGATAACTGATAAAGGACTGCAACCCAAAATATACAAAGAAATCCTAAAATTCAACAAAAAGAAAACAACCAACCCAATTAAAGCATGTGTCAAAGGCTTTAATAGACACCTCACCAATAAAGATATATGGATGGCAAATAAGCATATAAAAAGATGCTTCACATTATATGTTATCAGGTAAATGCAAATGAAAACAAAGAGATACCACTACACATCTATTAGAATGGCTAAAATCTGGAATACTGACAACATCAAATGCAGGTGAAGATGTGGAGCAACAGGAACTCCCATTCATTGTTCCTGGGAATGCAAAATGGTCCAGTGACTGTGGAAGACAATGTGGTGGTTTCTTACAAAACTAAATATATTTTTACTATGCAATTCAGCAATGGTGGTTTTGGTATTTCCCCGAAGGAGCTGAAAATGTATGTCCACATAAAAACCTGCACACAGATGTTTATAGCAGCTTTATTCATAATTTCCAAAACTTGAAAGCAACTAAGATGTCCTACAGTAGGTGAAAGAATACATAAACTGTGGTATATCCAGACAATGGAATATTATTTAGTGATTAAGAGAACAAAGCTATCAAGCCATGAAAAGACATGGAAGAAACTTAAATGCATATTACTAAGTGAAAAATGGCAATCTGAGACGACTGCACACTCTATGATTCCAACTATATGACATTCTGGAAAAAGAAAAACTATGGAAACAATAAAAAAATCAGTGGTTTCCAGTTGGTGGAGAGGAGAAATGAAAAGGCAGAGCACAGAGGATTTTTAGGGCAGTGAAAATACTCTGTGTGATATTATAATGATGGATATATGTTATTATACATGTGTCCAAACATATGTAATATACAACACCAAGAATTAACACTAAGGTAAACTACGGATTTAGACTGCTTATTATATGTTAATGTAGGTTCATCCCTAGTAAAAAGTGTACCATTCTGATGAATGATATTGATAATGAGGGAGGCTATGCATGTGTGGGGGCAAGGAATATATGGGAAATCTCTGTACCTTCCTCTCAGTTTTATTGTAAACCAAATACTGCTCTAAAAAATTGTCTTTAAAAATTTTTTAAACTTCAAGAGAAATTATCTTTCAAAAATTATAACTAAAGTACAAATTTCACTATCCGGGTTCTTTCAAAAAAAAAGAAAAAAGGAACTGAGGGATGATCCCACATGAATAGTAATGCATATTTGCATTCTGTCAACATTTTCTGACTCAGTTATGCTGCGTCACTTCCTGAAGTCATGGACAGACCAACCATGTAGAGAGCCAACCTGTTAGGCACGCTATCAGGGGCATGTGTGCCTTATGTAATGAGTCTGTGCTCATCCCTGACATTTCTTTATTTTGCTAGAGTTTGAATACCTAGGTCAAAATTTAGTGAACATTTTTAATGTTTTTAATACATTTTTCTTCAAATTTTTTCAATAAATGTTCCCGTTAACACTCCCACTATCAAGTTTTGACTGTGTAATTCACCAAGCACATGCTTATCCTGCATACTATTGTTTTTAACACCACATTTGCTGATTTGATAGGGCAAAAGGTTGTCTTCTCTTTTGTTTTTGCCACATGTTATGGCAGCCACAGAGGCCTACTGCTTGGATTTTTAGGTGACTCCCTCCAGTTGAAGCATCCTTAAGACTGCTTTTAGGATTCAAGCGGAAGCCCTGCTCTTCCCAGGCACAACCAAGCCAATGACTAAGTACGGCAGGTTGTGTTAAGGCTTGGCCATTTATGCACAACATGGGACTCCTGTTAATAGAAATCTTTGCTTCAGGGACCCCCATGGGTTTCGCCAGGATGCTGTCAAATCTGCTTTGCCTTATCTTGCTTCCTCTCCTCTTAATTTGCACGGGTATCAGATCTGCATCACAGCAAGCTGGGCTTCCCTGCCTAATCCTGTTTCATGCCTGTTATGGACTGAATGTCTGTGTCCCTCCCAAAAGTCACAGGTAATCCCCAATGTGGTGGTTATTTGGAGGTGGGGGTAGGGAAGGGTAATTAGATTATGAAAGTGAAGCCTTCATAAATAGTATTAGTGCCCATATGAAAAGAGGCCAAAGAGCTAGCTTGCTCTCTTTCCATGAAGATACAAGAAGTCAGCCATCTGCCATGGAGAAAAGGGCCCTCACCAGAATCCAACTATGCTGGCACCCTAATCTCAGACTTCCAGCCTCTGGAACCGAGAGAAATAAATTTCTGTTTCTTATAAGCCACCCAGTTTATGGTATTCTGTTACAGCAGCCAGAACTGACTAAGACAGTGCTTCTTTTATCTTTCAGAGTCATTAACCCCAATAAGCCACTTGTTCTCCCAACTCTGTCTCAGGGTTTATTTCCCAGAGGACACAAGTGACACATACCTTTTGGTCACCAGTAAGGGTATTTACTTTCCATTTGCTTACAAAATAAAAAATCCAAATACTCAATGGTCTTTGTACATTTTTTTCTATCTTTTTCTAATACAAAATTTTAAAAGTCTTCTTAATCTGTTTCTATAAAGCACTTTTACCCTCCCCCACCACAAACACACACATGCACACACACACACTCATACCAGTCTCAAATTTTTTTTAAAGAAGAGAGAAAAGGCCTGAGAGAGTCAAATTTAGATTCTACGGGAACAACTTACATGCTGGTTTCACTTGAATATACTCAAGTGTAAGTACGTAGGCATTTACACAAAAATGTTTACATTTCACCTATACATATTTATCTTTCAGTAAAAGAACTTGGGCTGACTCTCTATTGATTATTGAATTTACCTCTACTTTGTTCTGCATTGTCTGCGTTAGTTAAAAACTTTAACTTCATTCAACCAATAATTATTAAGCAACTACTATGTACATTCTTCAAGTATCATTTCTCTCCATTACATTTTCCACAACAGTATCAGAATAATCTTTGTAAAATATAAACCTGATAATTTTGTATCTGGCAAACTGGAAATGATAAAGCTAAAATGAATGCATGCTGAAATAGACACTCATTATGGTGGGTAAAAATGTAAATATTAAGTGTTTCTGACAATATTTAACTAAGCAAATGGCAATATACATCAATGAGGCTTAAAAGTGCCCAGATCATCTGACCTGGTAGAGGGCTTTCATCATTGATACCTCATGGTAATTTATTTTTGAGACATAAATTATTTAAATGGCATGACTATGCTTCCTTGTATTTATGTTGAAAATAAGAATCTGTCTTCCTGAATGGATTGTGAGATAGTTGCAGGCTGAGATTAACCTTTGTGAATTTGTCTCCTTATATTTAATTCAGTGCCTGGCACATAGAGAATGCTGAATGGGTATTTGCTGGATTAATATCTATATTGTACTGAGGATAGTGAACAAAAAGATCCAAGTAACAAAGAGTCAAGGAGCGAAGGAGAAAATGATTCAACTCCACTTAAGCAATCCACATATTTCTGTTTTACGGAAGCCCTTATACCGTAATTATTGCGTATGAATAGTGCCATTCAAAAATATCTAACAATGGCTTCGAAATTAAGGACCTGGATGTGCGTCCCAATTCTGCTCCCAACTCTGTCACTGTGACTTTGGCCAAGTAAGAGGACATCTCCAGATTTTTTCTTTTTCCTTAAAATCCAGGGATGACTACCTTCTTTATCACTTCCCCAGGGTCATCAAGGAGCCCAAATGAGATGATGTTTATGACATGCTTCCTTCTTCACTGGGGAAGAATACATAATTATGTCTCTAATTAACATGTTTAGAAGAGTTCTTTCCTGTTTCTAAATCTAAATTCAATTTTAAGGCATGACCTATTTATGTATAAATGTACTTTTTCTCATTTTTACATGCATGAATATTTCACTCTTTGAATTAAAATAAAAGCAGAGTGAAGCTTTAAAATTTTAATTTAATTAATAATTGACTTAATGGTAAGACAAGGAAATTTATCTCAATAATACTGAAAACTCATAAATCAAAGAAATGATATTACATGTGTATGTAGTTATATACTTATATACTATATATACTTTTATATACTATATATATTTTTCTTTTTGGAAATATGCAGACAAAACCACCAGATATGGAAGAAAAATACACATAAAAGATATGGTTATTTATAATAATTTTTAAATGTGCTACCAAAAAAACCTCTACAAGATTATAAAAAGTCTGACAAGATGGCTTTACTCTCTTAATATCTTGTTAAAATTAAAACAATATAAAGATATATCTTCATTTACAAAAACTATTATTTTAAGAAGTTAATTTCCAAATCAGTAAAGAAAGATTTTTCTTTTAATAACTTAATGGTTTCTAAAATCTGTACCACCAGACTCAGCATATTGGCTGGGTTTAATATCGGCAATAATAATATCTTCATAAAGAACTCTAGTGGGTAGATATCAGTATCCTGTTTTTTTGATATTTATCGCTTCATCTGATCTTCATCATCACACTATGAGGTAGGTTCCATACTCACTTCATAGATGTAGGAGTCGAAACTTAGACAAACTTCTAAATGTTTCTTGCCAAGCATCACACAGCCAATAAGTAACCAAATTTATTTTTAAATCTTATATTTAATTCTGTCTGATCTATAAGCACAGTTTTTCCCCAGGATGACAAATGGTGCCACGCCATCTGTTAAACAGGTGATATTCTACAAAGGGTCTGCGATTTGTTTTAATCAGTATCAAAATGATTGTTGGGCTTGCCATGTACCTCACATTGCACAGGAACAACATATTCAAATATTATTGATACAGGCAGTGAAGTACTTAACCATAACGTTTCATAATCCAAATCGCAAGAAAAGTATTTCCCTGAAGCAATAACATGGTAAATAGAATTTAAAATTCAGGCCACAAACCTGTTTCAGGCTCAATGGAAAAATAAGGCTGCCCTTCCAAGATACTATAAACCAACTTTGCACTGTTTCCATAAACTGGGTCATCGGCATCCGTAGCTGTTACATTAGTGACAGACGTACCTAAAAAAAAAAAGAGAGAGAGAGGGAGAAAGATAAGAATTAACACGTTATTCTTTGCCAAAAGCTAAATTTTGCCAAGTATATCATACAGAAATCCATGTGTGGGAATAAGGAGGAAATGAAATCTCTTTAAAAATATGAAGATAAACTACTCTCATAACTTCAACAATATCCAAGTCTTTTTAAAAAAAAAAAAGAGTACTGCTGGGTTGGAGTACTATATAAAGATAGCTCTTTTAGGGTCTTTATTACTTAAGATTACTTTGTAGTTTTCATTTTAAAGATACCTATCAGATTCATGTGGGCTTGGAGAATATGCAAAGGGAACATATCAAAGGAATATGAAACATAAGGTTAATAGCATGATATAACATGTACCATTTAAGTTTTGCAAAAGCACAACTGAATATACCTGGAAAAATTGGCTGCTGAAAAAAAAGCTGTACAGAAATATCAAAGGAATATTATATCCCATTTTATTTAATTCCTCAGAATATAAAATTAGATTGAAACAACCAATTAATCAGCGTGTTTAGGTAATTAGGCCTTATGGACAATAGAATCAAAATCTTTTTTTTTTCAGATTAATTTTCTATTTTTTATTCATATATTCATTCAGCAATTGAGCACATACAGCTTGCCTGATATGAAGTATGTATATTAAGACAAAATCTATACTCAAGAAGCTTAGTTTGGTGGTAGAAGGGATGAGGAGGGGACAGACAAATATATCTAGAAATTCAGCTGACTGCAAAGCACCGAGTTTGGATCCCTCACTTAGCCGAGCTCACACAGAGTGGTGAGGGACAGCTTTCTGAGAGACACTGCATTTGAGCTAAATTATTAAAGACAGGTAGAGTTTAACCAGGAAAAGAAAGGCAAGGGAGAAATTCTAAGCAATATGTCAAGCATAAGTAAAGGCACTGTAATCTGAGACTGTGGGAAATTCTGGGCACTGTTGAAACTGAGGAGAAACTGGAGAAGTCTGGTGTGGTAACAAGAATCATGTTCTATGAGGGCAGGGTCAATGTCTTCCTTCTCATCCAGTAAATGTTGACATCTGACAAATATTGAACATATATTTGCTAATTGAATGAACAGACAAATGAATAAATTATCTGGTGATTTAATGAGGAATGATAGATAAGTGTCACAGATGAGTCTCCTAGAAAGCAGACTCTGAGATAGAGATTTCTTGCGGAATTTCTACTGGGGAATGCTCTTTGATTAATATCTATGGGGAAATAGGAAGGACAACATTGGCAGAAGGAGCACTTGGCCTGTGATGCAGTCACAGCAAAGGCTTCAGTGGACTTCTCTGGGGGATCTAGAGCTGGGATGGTCATCAAGGAAATGGGATGAGGTCTTTATACTCCAGCCTTGAGCAGTTAGTTATTGGATGTAGGAACTCCCCTTGAGAATGGAGCCTTGGCCTTGGGCCAGGAGCTCTCTTCAGCTGAGGGATCATCAGCCCTGAGCCATCAATAACCAACACTCCCAGCAGCCAGAGGAAGAGTGTTTTCAACCCGAAGGGGGTCAGGGGTGGATCTGAGCAGCATACCTCTGTGTTTACTGAAATCAGTAGAGTTTTGGCAAGATCTTGCCAATCAAAATCTTTTTGAAGTGTTTTGAATTGCAGTCACTATACAGGAAACTATAACAATAATATTTGTTGAGCAGTGGATAGTTCTGTAGAATTGGACTTTCTGCTCAGAATGATGAGTCAGAGGTTCTACAAAATCTATAGTTAGGGAAAAAATGCGCTGAATGTCAATTGTCGATTGTGTGACACATCTCACCAGACACTGGGAACAATATCAAAAAAAAAAAGAAGACTCACTTTCACAAGTAACCTATCAACTGTCCGGTGAAAATGAGCACAATGAAACTACAATATTTGTAGTTATTTGAAGATTGTGCGGGATGGAGTAGAATTGGAGGAAAAACCTTCCAGGTGAGAGGAGGATAGTGAGATAAAAGTGCCAAAAAATTTTAGGAAGAGAGATGACTAGAGAAGTCAGTCATCAAAGCTAAGGTTGGAGAAGCAAGCTGAGAACAGAGGACGGGGGCATTTGAATGCCAAGATGGGGAGTGTTGGCTTTATCCTGTAGGGAATAGAGAAAATATTTCAGTGAGAGACCAATCTTATGTTGTGGGCCTCTTGCTGTTAGCGCACCTAGATTAAATTGGAGGTAGAGATGTAAAAGATTAGGAGATCAGACTAGTTATGAGGTTACAGCAGTCCAGTTAAAAGGTGATAAAACATAATACTGGGTAATGACAATAAAAATGGATACCAGTGCTAATTTTCTTGTTTTGATACTTATACTAAGTTTATGAAAGATGGTAAACTGAGTGAGGGGTATGCAGAAACTATTTGTGCAACTTCTCTCTAAGTCTAAAATTGGTTCAGAAAAAGTTAAAGAAAAAAGAATGAATAGCAAGAAAAAAATTCAAGAGTTACTGCAAGAACTGACGGTTCAGAGACTGATGAGAAAGGGCGAACACTTCCATGCAGAAGACCACGCAACAATTTTTTGCTTTGCTTTGTTCTGTTGTCTTGTGCATTTATTTTGACTTTTTTTTAGGAGAAATGGTTTTCCCCTATTATGAAGGAGCATATATTACCAGAAAATAAAGTCAAGATCTATACTCAGTATGATGTTAACTTAAGGAGCATGAGCATTCAGTTCCAGTCACGGCCTAGGCACTGGAAAAAAGAGGAAATCATCAAAAATTCCTATCATCACCAAAATTACCTTCTAGTAGGTGACTCTTTTTTTTTTTTTAGGAAGATTGGCCCTGAGCTAACATCTGTTGTCAATCTTCCTCTTTTTTTTTTTCCTTTTTTCTCCCCAAAGCCTCAGTACATAGTTCTATATCCTAGTTGTACGTCCTTCTAGTTCTTCTATGTGAGGCACTGCCTCAGCATGGCTTGACGAGCCATGTGTAGGTCTCTGCCCAGGATCCAAACCGGCGAACCCTAGGCCGCTGAAGCTGAGCCCAGGAACTTAACAGCTATGTCACCACCAGGCTGGCCCCTAGTAGGTGACTCTTAAATTAAGAAATACCTTCATAGAGAAAAAAAATAAATGTAAATAGTTTCTGAACAATGACAGATCATTGGATATATGTGTGAGGTGTGTGTTTGGGCTGAGGGCCATGAGCTTAACAGTGTTGCAGGAGAAATAGTCCCAGCCTTTTCTGAAACACTTATCTCCATCTCTGAGGGCAAATCATTTCATCTGTCTTAGCCTCAGATTTCAAATCTATAATATATATTAGAGTTACCATGACGGTTAAACAAAATAATATATGTAAGGGCCTAGCCCAGAAATTACCACATGCTAAGCCTGGGAGTACCAACCCTGCCTACATATTTGAATCTAGCTTTGAAAAACATATAGATCCCCGGGGTCCCCTTCAGATCTATGGAATGGCAAAATGGGAATGGTAGTGGAATATTTTTTAAAATCTTCTCAGGCAATTCTCATGTAAATCTATAGTTCAGAATGACTATAGTCACTGGCACCAGATTATTAAAATTTTAATTTCTCACCTTCTCCATAAAAGCATTAATTTCTATCATGATTATTTTGAAGAACTCTTACTCAGATTTCTTTATAAAGTAAAGTATTTTTTAAATCATTCAAACTACATAAAGACCCACGGAGATTCTGTCGTTAAATGGAAGTTCGGGATATTTCCTCAGGAGTTTACTATTCCATGACTGATGACCATATCTATTTTCATTGATTATTGTAACTTGCTGTTGTCTTATGATGACAGGCACCCATCACATTACCAAACATTGAGGCAGGAGTAAGGGGCCAGATTCCCTTCATTTACATGCTCTGAGATTCAGTTTTTTCATATGTAAAGATAATAGTTTTTATTCTGCAAACCTCAAAGTTTTGTGTGAGGATCAAATGAGATCATATTAAGTGGAGAAGAGTGGCTGAGAAGATAAATCTGGAGTCAAACTGTCTAGAACCAGAACACTGGTTTTATATTCCATTCCCAACTTTTACTAGTTCTGTGTCCTTGGTCAAGTAACAAAACTTTTCTAAGCTTCAGTTCCTTCATCGGTAAAATAAGAAGGTGATAGTAATTGTTACAAACTAGGCTTGTTGAGATAATTAAATGTAATAATTTATGCAAAGAGTATAGAAGAGTTATTGACACGATATTTCTGAGAGCTTACTGTCACTACTATTATATGTACATTATAGGTGTGTGCATGAGAGACAATAATAAACTAGTCTTTTATAATTTTAAGTGATGGTGGATGTTGTAATTTACAACTAAATGTAGTTCTGCCTAATTGTTTTAAAGGTGGTATATTTCCTTAAAATTTAGGGTAAAATACAAAAAGAGATTTCCAAATGTAACAATATGTTCAGGTCCTTAATAAGAAAGCAACACACACACATAATCTCACATTCTCCCATCCAATCCATCTCATGTCAGTTTCCTCTGTTGTATAAAATTGCTGTGGGCTCAAAAATAAAATGTATTTTGATGTAGTAAGCACAAGGCCGGGCACTGGGCACATCGTAAGTACAAGTTTCTCAATATTATTTGAACGGATGACATTCAAATGAATGCCATATCTCCCAGCCCACGCAAATCCCACATGCTTGCCAAGCTGAACTACTGGGCTGGGGATGGCAACAAAGCTAAGGCAAGCTTTTACCCACATCCTCATGCAGGATATTTCCGCCCGATGTCTGGCTTCCCAGGAAATCCGCATCCTTCAACTTGAGACATCTGGAAATGAAAAGGCAGCACTACTTTCCGTCAAGGATGATATTTCTCCTAATAGTGATTCAAGACTGTTGATGCACCTGTACACTGGAATAGATGTGTGCGGAGGTTTTGTGGATGCATTTGTCAAGTGATTACCCAGAGGGGGAAAAATGGATGCTTTGAGGTTAATCTTGCAGCAGAAAAGATTTCTAGTCAAGCTGCGGTATAGTCTTCTCCATGGAAATGCATGCAGCATGCAGACCACAGAGGCAAACTGAAAAGTGTAAACCTTGCAGGATAATGTTTCTTCAAAGCGGCAAGTGTTGGTGTGTGATAAATAGGACCCTGAGTAATACCCAGGAAATATAACAACAGGATTCTCTGTTTGTGTTTTCATTTGGAACTGTTTTTGTCCCTTTGTCGAGGATACAAGAGTCTCATTTAGCTCATGACTATAAATTTGACACTGTGCCATTTCTCCAAGAAAGCCCCTATTATAATCCAACTTGATGCTGATCCTAATTATAATAATATAGCTGTTGTATTTCCAACTGTTGTCAATAAAAATTATCCCTGTCACCACAATTCATCCTGCTAGTATCAAGTATGAACACATCAATTCCAAGGTGAATTCTGCTTTTAATAAACCCATTTTTCTGCATTGACTTCTTGGTTAAGTGAGGTTTGCCAAATTGCTGCCTGGATTTTAATTAGCAGAAGGCTCACAGCATCATTTGCCTCTTGCCGTACCTGAAAGTTTCCTCCCATTAGCAGCAGGACCCACATATTCTCCCCTGTAATGACAGCAAACACTACCAGCAAAATTAACCATCAAAAATTTTACACCGTCAGGTTAGAGGTTCCAGTTTGCTGACAAACTAAGATGAAAGGCCTTCGGGAAAATAAGATCTTGGGGTTTGGGTAGTGCAGCTCTGTTAGCTAGGCTATACTTTTTTATGAGCAAGTCAGCACACCAATTCTGCACATTATTCAGAAAGAAATATGCTGGCGCTGACACCCTGAACAGGCAAACAAAGGTTTGGTGCAGCGTGAAAATGTACACCCCGGAAAAGCTAAAACTCTTATGAGAAGAACACAAACCCCATTTGCAAAGAGTCATTTGCAATACATTTTCAGAAAATAAGCATTTCAAGAGCAGGTGGGGAAGAAAGAAAGAAGCAGAATCTTTGCAACAGCTGAAATTCAGACAGGCATGCATTCTTGCCTCCTCCTCTTATCTTCAAACTTTTGATTTGACCTTCTGGCTACACTGATCCAAGGTCAGTGTGTACAATCCACAGACAGCATCTGGCATTATCATCTGAAAATGTCTTGCTTAAACATTCACACATTCGAAAGAACAGAAACCTAACAGGTCATAGCAAGGATGCTACTGCTTTCATTATTTTAATAAAACGAAATCCTCAACCCATCTTCCCTCATCCTCCTTATTAATTCCCCCAAGTACTAGGCAATACTAGAAGTAATGGGGTGCAGGTGTTACCATGACAACCTTTTTTGGTTGTTGTTGAATAGCAGAGCGATAATTTCATAACTGTGGAACCTGTTGACGTTTAAATTATCGCTTACTAGAAGCTGAGGCATCTGGCCCTGGATGCTTTAAATATGTCACACCGCATCCATGATTTTTTTAGTTTTATGGAACAATGCTCTGGGATACCTCTGTACGTGACTGGCAGGCACTTCTAGAGGTTTATTGTTTGTTTGTTTGTTGTGGTATTTTTCCTCTCACTTACAGCAGAGCACAGATCCAGTGCGCTTAAGGAAAAAGCTAGGAAATAAATGCGGGTCGTCAACGTATTTTTCTTCACATCTCTCTAACTGATGCCATAGTCTTCAACATTCACGTCTCCTAAAGGGCCTCAAGCAAACACCCCCAGTGGGAAAGATGGCCTAAATCCTGCCAGTAATTTTGCAGTTTTGCTATTTAATTATAGAAGACACATGCCACATATCCAAACCTCCAAGGGATGCCTGAGGGGGTCTTTGCAGGATGAGGAGGATTAAACTTAGATCAGGCAAAATTACAGCTTGTTTCTTTAACCCTGTGTATGGAGAATTTTTCCCCAACCAAGCCCTGGGGGAAATAAATAATGAACTATACCGTCTAACCATTCAGCAGTAAGCAGTAAGACAGGATTCCTATTCCTTCCAGAAACTTCTACTCTGAAAGACTGCTGGTTATCTAGGAAAGTTACGTCAGGTAGATATTAGAAGATCAAACCCTTCCCTTTGTTGATGATTAACCTTGTGATTTATAAACGCCAATTGTATAGGAGGCAGAGGTAGCATGAACCTGCCATTTCACTTCAGAAACCTCTCTTTTAAGACATATACCACACAATGAAATCCTAAGTGATAACTTCCCCTTCTATCATCTTTTGCAAAGGCCTCGCCACTGCTCACTGGGTGTTCTCCTCATGTGCCAACTCTCAGCCTGTAGTGAGATGTTGCTGCCAAGTTCTACATGCTCCAAATTGAATTTATTATGGGAACAGGGACAGATTTTTAACTGCAGTCAGGCGGATGGACAGGACCGAAATGTATCCTGTCATTTCTCTGGCTCTATGATTCGGGTCATAAACTGGGAAAATAAAATTCCGTTTCCATATTTTCTTCTGGAGCATTTAGAGGTATAAACAGTTTTGTAACTTAATGAAACATCCATACACACTTAACATTGTGTTTTTAAAATGAGCCTGAAACTTTCTGGAACAATTAACCACTTCAGAAAATGCATTTGAGCACACAGATGTCTTCTATTCACCCATGCATCATTCCAGCGAACATCTGTAATGCGCATGGGGTGAGAGAAATGAAAAATATTGTATGAAAATGTGTAACTGTAAACTCTCAGCCATGTTTACTATGCACAGGAGAAAAGGACCTTCTGCATCCTTCACAGACAATGCCAGGATGGCGGCCTACCCACTGCTTTTGCAAACAGATAATGAGAACGATCGGAGGCCTGGTTGTGAAAACTAATAAGCTGTCTGTTTTACAGTTCCATGTGCATAAACAAACCCTTTTGGAATCTGAATGACTCTTTTATAATACAACAGCAAAAAATGTATATATTTTCTTTTCTCAGGCTGCCTATTCCCAGCAACCAAACCTTTGCTAAACTGTTACCTATGGAATGAAATCCTATAAAAGCTTAAGAAGTAAACTAGCATCATTTATGCTTTTGACTTGCAGCTATTTTCATCTTGACCTTGCAAAATTATGCTACCAGTGGCACCAGAGATGCCTTCTACAAGGTGTCAGGATTGCGGTTAGGTGGAAGCTTCGTTGATTCTATTTTATTATATGAACCCATTCATTCACTCATACAAAGCCTATTTGCACAATATGTACTGTATGCCGGGCTCTGAGTTAGATGTGGAGGATACAAGAATGGACAGCAGAGTCAGAGTTTCTGTCCCAACAGTGTTTGAAGCTTATTTTAGCAATGTTTTCCCACGCTTTTGCTTTATTACAAGAATCTGTGGAAATCTTCACTAAATTTATTTCTAGAAGGCAGCAGTACAAAGTAGTGGAAAACATGTATATATGACAATTATAATGCCAGAAGTTTTTGTTCACATTATCTTATTATAAAACTGAGATCATATTCCAAATCAATGACCTGCCACTCTACCACAGCAAGAAAATTTTTTTGCATCTTTAAGACTCAGTTTCCTAATCTATAAAATGGGAATGAAATCACCCACTTCATATTCTTATTCTGGGGCTCCATAAGGGTAGCGTACAATCAGTATCACCTGGGTGAGGGGACATCGTGGAAAGCTGCACCCCTGGGCTCTCTAGAACATGCCACTTTATTTATGTTTGATGAAGTGTGAATTTGAGGCCAAGATGTATGAGAACAAAAATATAACCACTGCAATAGCTGCTCCATTAAGAATAAGCTTAATTCTCTAGTTAAAAGCCAGGACTTGAAAGAATGGCAGAAGTGTGGTTGTGGCTGCAATCCCTTTTTTTCTTTTTCTTTTCTCTTTTCCAGCTTTACTGAGGTATAATTGACCAAAAAAGCTGTAATATCTTTAAAGTGCTGTACAATGTGATGATTTGATATACATGTACATTGTGAAACGATTACCACAATCAAGTTAATTAACACATCCATCACCCACATGGTTACTTTCTTTTTTTTGTCCTAAATGCAAAAGACAAAATGAGTAACTCTCATCAAATTTCAAACCTGGCAAAGTGAGCCACTGAGCATTTGGGAAGGGAAAGTCCTAGACAAAACAGGCTTAATTGGGCAATCATTACAGAGCTATGGTTTCAAGAGGATTTAACAAAAAAAAAAGAGTATTCACTAACGCACCCAAAATATGCCACGCTATATGTGCTGCTATCCAGGGTGTAGCTAAAAGAGAGGTGAGTTGGGCTTATCTCCTATTTGGGCCCTTCACTATTTCAATATATATAAATATTTTTTTTTGGTGAGAAAGATTAGCCCTGAGCTAACCTCCGTTGCCAATCCTCCCCTTTTTCCTGAGGAAGATTGTCCCTGAGCTAACAACTGTGTCCATCGTCCTCTATTTTATATGTGGGATGCCGCCACAGCATGGCTTGATAAGTGATGCATAGGTCCACACCAGGGATCCAAACCCGTGAACCCCAGGCTGTGCAGGTCTAGCATGAGAACTTAACCACTATGCCACCAGGCTGGCCCCACAATATCTTTTTATTGAGCTCCTGCTACCTGTCAAGCCTTCTTTCAGGCTCCTGAGAAACTGCGTAGTTAGAAGATCTTTGTTTTCTTGAAGGGCAGACTAGTGGGAAGGCAAAAAATTAAACAACTACCTACCAAATGACATGATAAGGTGCCATAGGTGAAAGAGAAGTACTGAATGACACAGAGGGAACAGCTAAAGCTAAAGCAAGCTTTCTGGGAGGAGGGGCCATTGATATTGAGATTAGAATTGAGAAAAAGGAGGATCTTGAGTCCAAGTTCAGAGGTGGGGTGGCAAATCAGGAAGAACCCTCATGAAAAAAGCTAATCAGTTTGGACCTTATCTTAGGAAAATGAAAAGTTATCTTAGGAAAATGGAAAAATTCACCCAGAGTTCTCTAATCTTCCCGACTATCTTTTTTTCACCCACACACTTGCTCAAGCAAGTACATTCATTCCTATGATTTCCCAACACATCCACCTAACTCGTTCAGACCCCAGTTTAAGATTTAGTTGATTTCTAAGCTTGATCGTTCCCTTTTCTGAAATCTAAAAATACTTTATTTGACTGTCTCTGGGGGCACCTTTTACTTTTATATATAAATCACAGAGCATACAGATTTTTCCCTTTCAGACTGAAAGCTTCTTAAAAACAATATTCTTTCTTATTCTCTCAGCTTTCCTCTCTAATTCTCCTCTCCAGAATTAACCCATTCCTCTGTAATGTGGCCTCATCCCTTTGTTCACATCATAAGCATAATTCTGCATTTTTATAGTTGTACAAATGCTAAGAACAATGCCTGGTATAAAATATTTATTCATTTAATCTTTGCAACAAGCATTTGAGCATCTGTTATGCTTATCTCCATTCAAATAGAAAGGGATAAAATCTGTATTCAAAACCAGATACAGAGGATCCCAAACTGGCCCTTGTAACTACTACACAAATTGTTTCTGAATTTTACATCTTCAAGTGCAGAGAACATGGCCCCATGTTCTTATTTTTCTCTCTAGTATCTCAGCAAGTGCCAGGCATATAAATAGTAGTTAAATAAATAAAACAATAAATCAATGAATAGTTGTTTTCTGTAGAAAGACATAATCAGAAATTAATACAGCAGGTCAATCCATTGATATTTTGAATTATGTGTTTTCATATTTTTAATTTATTAGAGAAGAAACAGTAGGGATTTTTCCTCCTCTTAAGAGAGTAGGTATGATCTTGTCTTCCTAAAGTTGTCTTCTGTGATTGTAAACAAAACATAGTATGATATCAAACTCCTGTTTAACTTACAAAAATTTCCTAGTGAAAAAAATAATAGACTAAAGACTTTATTTTAGAGGGCTTAGAAGGTGGAAAGAGTCTTTACTAGGAGTAGAGTTCCTCCTAGGGACTAAAAAGAAAGGCAACCATGGTAAGCTCCATGGGTGACAGACTGGAGCCTGTGTAGGCTGCACAATCCTGCATCAAGGATGGCTGCAGTTGCATCCATGAAGACTAAAGGTAAGAGCCCAAGTCTGAAAATCAGGCATCAAAGACAAGTTTATCATAGAGTGAATGATTAGCCACAATGCTACCTTCCACGCAAGGCAACAACGGGTCTTGCAGAGAACTGGACTAGGAGATTTCATAAGAGCATGCATTAACAAAAATCATTTGATGGTAAAGGGCAGTAGCAATGGGATGGAGTGGGAATTAGGGGTGGAAGAGGGCTAGATTCTCCTTCCCTGCTGATAGAGTTTGAAGTCTGGTGGACCTTTTTCTGTAATGAGTAAATCCCTGTGGATTTTCCTCTGATCCACAAAAATAAGGCCTTTCTGCCTATCTTGCTAGTATGTGTTTGAGGAAATAGTACTTAAACTAGAGAAAATAAATGAAGATAGCATCTCTTGAACTAGATGTCCCACTGACATTAACTAGGGAAACTCCTTAATCTTTCTAGGAAAAAAATCACAAACACAGTACTATGGACTGTATTTTTGTGTCCTCCCCTCCACTCATGTGTTTAAATCCTAACCACCAATGGGATAGCATTAGCAGATGGGACCTTTGGGAGGTTAATTAGGTAATTACAAAGATGGCGCCCTCATAACGGAATTAGTGTCATTATAGGAAGAGGAAAAAGACAGCCTGCTTCTTCTCTCTCTCTGTTCTCCGCTATGTAAAGACACAGCAAGAAGATGGCTATCCACAAACCAGGAAGCAGGTTCTCACTAGATACCAGAGCTACCAGCACCTTGATCTTGGACTTCCCAAACTCCAGAATTGTGAGAAATAAATGTTTGTTGTTTAAGCCACCGAGTCTGAGTAATTTTTTACAACAGCCCAAACTCACCAAGACACTGAGTATTACCATCTCTTATTACCAGGGTCTATGTTATAATTTAAAAAGCTGGCTTTCAAGTCCAGTTCCATCTGACCCAAAGCCAACACTTCTTCTACTCTATTTCAAAAAAAAAAAAAAAAAAAGGAGGCATACAGTATTTGTATTCTGATATTAGCTCATATTAAATTAAATTTTACTTATTATCATAAAAGCACTGACTTTCAATCTGGAAAGAGTTAGAGAGATATCACCTGGTCTTGATCCCAAATTCTAGTTGGGACAGAGACAGTGATAACATTGATTATCTCCAGCTATGTGCTACATAGTATGCAGGGTCGTTTATCTTTCTTTACTCATTTTTATACTCCAAATATACGTATCAAGCTGATACTGTTGTCTCCATTTTTTAGATGAGAAAACGGGCTCAAAGAAGCTAAATAAATGTATTAAGACACATAATCAGTAAGTGGAGAGACACTATTCTGACTCAATTTTGTTTTTCCCTCAAACCCAGAGAGTTCAACTCTGAGGTTCTGGCACCTTACCATAAATAGCCAAGGTTACCCATATGCCTGAAACCTAACCAAACAACTAAGAAATTCACACACATCTAATCTTTACAAATAACCAACAATGTGGGGGCTATTATTAGAAAATTAGCCTTGGCAGAGAGACCTAACCTCAAAGAAAATGAATCATTGGATTTGAAATCAAGTCAACCCACATCAATTCCCAACCCCATCCTTTGCTCCTCTGGTGCTATCAGCTCATTCCCAGATACAGGAATTCCTGGATGCTGGTCAACAGCCTGTTTTTTTACCCCCGGGTCATCTCCAAAGATGTATGAGAGGAAGGGGATTTCTATAGCTGTATGTGAAGAAGCTAAATGTAGTCATATTAAATAAGCAGAACGTAGAATAAAAACAAAAATACTAGAAGAATATAGTGAGACCTTGGTACCCGTTCGCCTGGAGAGATTTAAGAAAAAAATGTATCGGAAACTCTACCTGCCTTAATTAAAATCTTGGCAAAAACAAAAGAATACATGAAAGACTAGGCATTGGGTTTACAAAAAAAAAAAAATGATTAAGGATCTGCCAGCATCTTAAGAGTTTTGCAAATTGGGAGGACGGAAAGAAGAAGGAAGAGGGAGAAAGGGTGAGATGGAGAGAAACAGACTGATTGATGATGCTTTTAGCCCTGAAGACGTACTGATGAATCTGATGTGGACCATACCTTTAAGTAGTTTAAACAAATGTTAGCAGGAAAATTAAATTAACATTTCATCTCTTCATCTTATTCTTTCATTTCGCTGTTTGTATCCTTCTTTCTCTTTACTTTCCCTTCCTTAGTTCCTTTTTCTCATTCCACAGAGGTTTATCGATTGCTGAACGCCATCAAATTGTGCTTGGCCCCAAGATATCAAAAACGAACACAGGTCCTTCCTGGTCTCTGGGGAGTTCACAGACTAACAGGGGGAGAGGCATGGAAAGCAACATCACTGTGTAGGCTGTAACTTGGGTATACTCAGGGAGTGATACGTGTACAGAGGATACTGGCTCCGAGTCCTGCTGCTGAGGAAAGGTGAATGGCAGCTGGAGATGTGTAAATGAAACCTTCCCTGATGACATGACAGGACGGGTAGCTCAACTTCAATCACTTCTGTGATTTCAGAATACTGACTTTGCCATAAGAAATGAACAGCATATGTGTCTGTGTGTAGATGTGTGAGCTTTTTTTTATTCCATCCCCAAATTTTGATCATATTAAAGTAAGACCTCTTCCAAAATTGGGTTTTATTTAGAAAACAACTCAAAGTGCATCAATTTATCTCTAAAACACATTTGAAAATATCCACTTTTCCTTAGATTTGTTTAAATTTTAATCATGATGATGTACTGGGAAATAGTAACTTTGCTAGGTGCTAACAAAAGGTAAAAGCAAAAATTAGCAGATTTGAAAGACACACAGAGAATATGGGGAAACAGCAAAGAAAATTCCAACCTTGTTTTAAAAATAACCGAAAGAATGAAATAAAATATCTCACTCAATTCAGTTATGTTTCCACTCTTTTCAATTCTTCCCAATCACCACATTTAAGAATCTTAGGTGGAAAGGAGAAAAGACTGTATACATTTTCCAACTGCTATGCCTTTCCAACTATAGTTTACAACATGTGTGACTTTTTCTCTTTTTAACATTTATACTACCTTTGTGTCTACCCTTTGGGCTAATTTGTAGTTGACCCCAGTAATATAGCCCTTTTAACCAACATTTTGTGACAGACAATCATTGATTTAGCAGTCTTGAAGAACGCCTTAAAAGTCAATGTACCCAGAAGAAGGACCTGGTGGGACTTCATAACATCACATCTCATTTTTATCACGAATTTCCAATTTACCAAGTTCCTGTCTTATTATTTATACTAGACAGGGCATGCTGATGAGATACACAACCCGTTCTGTCCCTTTTGGCAATCCATTTATAACTGAAGCACAATTAATATCTTTACAGCTGTTCTCCAGGCAGAAAGAAAAATGCGGGAGCAAGTATTTTGTACATGTTTGAGGATAAATGTGTGAAATGAGGAGCACTGGGATATGTCTAAAAACAGTGGAATCTGGGGTTTTCTTGTTTTTAAATTCTCCAGAGAAATATTTTCAAAACAGTATTTCATACAGGAAGTGAAACTACCTTTAGTAGCTCTCCAGATTTCCCAAGAAAATAATTAGGAATCAGGGCGATCGTTAAACACACACTTCACACATGACGTTCCTTCAAAGGAAAAGCATAAGGGGAAATATCCACAAATTTCTAGAGAGTTTCATATCATGATAGCCTTCATTTTTTTAATCCATTGTCAATTGCCTGTTTACTTTCAAATATTAGTCTTTTCTTTAATTAGATACTGATAATTATCATCAAGTATAGAGGAACCACAATGCTTCTGGCCCAAGTATTTACTTGATAGAATCATCTCCTTTAGTCCTCACATAAACTCTAAAAACTAGATTTAAATCACTTCTAGATTAATAAATAAACGTTTGCTTTTAATTCATTCATCTACTCAATTACAGATGTGTTATCCATATGAATATTTATAGCATAATTATAATAGCAAGCACCCCAGTAGTTAGTACATCCAGGAAAACAAAATAAATAGACAGAAAATAGGTATACAGATATAGATATAAATACAGATATAGATATAGTAAAAACACTTGACTTAGTAACTCCATCTCTTGGAAGTTATCCTAAAGGAAGAATCCAAAATATGTGCAAACATTATTTTGCTACACTTTGATAGAACAAGTAAATATTTACTTAAGAAAATTTAGAATATTATTAGTAACAGTTTTAATAATACTAAATATTAAAATAGTAAAAAAAAGCTGAAGATAAAATAAGGTATACAAAATGAAAAATTATCCAGAGGAAAATAGAAAACACTAATTGTTAAAAATAAATAAATAAAAACTAAAATGTTTAGGTCACTAGCTTGGGTTCCCATAACCAAGAGATGTGGGACCTGCAATTAGAAGCTGGTTCTAACAGCAAATTGCATGTGCAATGCAATAGTGTACTATGCTATGTACTATGTACTATGTTGTATTGCTCCTGTGTGACTAAAAGAAACAGAACTCAGCAGCTATTTGAGAATCAGAATGTGGAGACACTCACTGGACATATTTTGCAACTATCAAACACAGCACAATATGTCAGAAAACAGAGCAGTGTGTCCAGTTTGAAAAGAACTACCCTCTGGGTGAATGATTCCTCCACTAGGACCAGAATCCCCTGAGAAGCTATGTTTAAAATGCAGATAGATCCCTAGGTCCTGCCCCATGGAAACCAATACAGAATTTCAGAGGAGGAGGAGGGGAGATGAAGGAATCAACTTCATCACACATTGGCCCATGGAAAAGCACTATTTGTGAGTTAGGAGGAGGAAGGGGTGCTTACACTCTTTATAAAGTTATATGTTATTTCAAGTTTTTAATTACAAAAGTAATACATACTCATGGTGGGAAACACATCCCTTTTTAGTAGGCAACTCAAAGAGACACCCTGGAAGGCACAGAAGTGAGAGGCGGGGCTTTTAGGACTGTGCAAAGAAGTGCTAAGAAGTTAATTAGCACCTGCATTCTAAAGAGCAGTTGAGTACAATTTAGGACAAATGTGGGGGAGGGGGGGTCAAATACTGTGAAAAGCTTCCAGGAAGGCCTGGGGAATTGGGAAAGATAACAGCTTAAACTTCACGTTTGTAAGTATTTAAAACTATATATTGTAATTTTTCAGTAGTACTAAGGCATTAGGACTCTTCTAATTGTCTCTCTAATTAGGGTGTATCTTGTATGATCATGCGTTGTTGTTAATGGAAATAAACGATGAATACAGTTGCTAGTATTGTATAAATAATTTTTAAAAATTAGCTATTTAGACAAGCAGAAGTGTCCAGTAGACTCTTAATTCCCATAAATAAGCCTGAAGTTGGCCGGATTTTTCACCCTCCCTTTATTCACTGGTGTATCCCCTAGGCTGGCATTATCTCTGAAAGGGATAAAAACCTCAGTAGCAGTGTTTTCTGAATTGTGAAGTACACAGGCCACTTAATGAAGAATCACACTGTGAGCTGGTTCAACATGAAATTCCTGGATCCTCCACACGAAGAATTTCATATAGAATGGTATACGTCAACTTGTCTAGTCACTGTTATTAAATAGTGGTGTAGTACACAGTAAGCTCTCATCGCATTTACTATATTTGGTGAATACCTTCAAACATTGTTTTGAATCAATACTACAGGCCCAACTTAGACTATTATCTCACCCAATTCAATGAATGGTTCCGTCATTGTTTCTATTTTCCTTATGTGGCAACTGGACACAGAGAGATTAAAAGAGAAGAAAATCTTGCCTAGGACCACACAGATTATAGAGCATCTATTCTTGCCAGATATGAAGCTAGAACCTAAGGATTCAAATAATAGACATAGCACCTGCTTTTCTGGAGCCCCAAATTCTTCAATATTTGGGGGGACATGTTAGAAAAGCTCTAGTAAATTAGGCAGTCATAATAGGTGACAGCTTTCATAGGTAGAAGCAGACAATATAAACTTGGAACAACTCTGAGGTCTTGTATTTTTCTCAGAATATGTCATTCAGTTTTTGCATTTCATCCCCTAACATATCAACATTATTTCTTTAAAATATGAAATAGCTTTACAAATGTTCTGGTAACACCCTTAGGAAGATGTGTCACACCTCTCTTACTTTGTTTTCAGAATCTCTTGGCACACCACCATAGACTCCAAGTAGAGAAATACGGCGTTACAGTCACCCTCTGAGCATGTGGTTCTCAAAGTGTGGTCTCCGGACCAGCAGCATCAGCCTCCTCCAGGAACGTGTTAGACACGTAAATTTCCCTCCAGACTTACTGAATCATAAACTCTGAGGATGAAGCTGAGGGACTATGTTTTAACCAGTCTTCCATGTTCTTCCGATCCACACTCAAATTAGAGAACCAATGCATTAAGTGAACAGTTACAATACTATGATACCAGATCAACATCGGTCTCTATGACCTAAAACAAAAAGCCATTAATATCATGTGTTCTATAATGCTTTAGCTTCTTTTTACAACTTTACAACCTTCTGAGTAAGGTAAGACAATTATGAAGTTTCTAATTCTATAGAAAAATAGACTGAAAAATTCCCCTAACCTCTTTATGTTCAAAGGGTGTATAGAAAGTACTGATGCTAAGGATGCTGGGAATACATCTAAGTCTGCTTTTTTCAAAATACGTGTTATTACCTTTTTAGTCTAGTGTCAGTAAGGATATAACTCATAAATCTCTGTTTTCACCCAATGCCTTCCAGTAATTATGGTATCTTACCACAAAATGGTAGGGTATCATGGCCCGAATAGCTAGTATTTTTTAGGATGGTAAATTAAGAAATACAGGATGCAGTATAGTTTTCATGCTAATTATACTTTTTTCTCCAAAATTAATATATTGTAACACAGCTAAGCACAGTCATTAAAATTACATACTTTGTGAAAGTTTGAACAAGAATTAAATACGCATAAATTTCCAGGCATACTATTTCACAAATCCCTTTGCAGCAGACAATTGCTCTTTCCCTAGCTCCCACGTTAGATTCGAAGACTTCATGTTCTTGATGTCAACTTCCTGCTCCCCATTCATTATACAAGGCACCCACACACTTCAGAGCTTTAGAATGACTAAACCAAGACCCCTGTGCATTTTGTTTGTATGACAGCTTTCAAATAACCTTCAAAACTAGATCTAAGCATGCTTAAATCCATTGTCAGGGAAATTGCCTCTACTTGCTTGGGCTTAGCTCATTTCTCTCTACATGTTTGCTCAGGGGACAAAAGAAGAAGCAAGGACTGTGAGATGTTGATCATGAAAAAGAATCCTCTTATATGTACATTCTCCTTTCTCTTCATTAAATCAATATCTACTGATCAACCACCAAGAACACGTTAACCTCAACTTTCCATTTGTGCCTATCGCCTTCCCCCTTATTTCTGATCCAAGCTTTATCCTAGATTTAGTGGAAAGCACATGGAAAGCACATTTGGCATAGGGATCAGTATATGTGGGGCTTACTGATAATAAGAGCTGTAACAGACAGACTTAAAGCCAGCCGCTAAATCCTGAGTCTAATTTACTTAGCTGCTTTACTCAGTTTACTGCACTATCACGGGGAACCAAAAGGATAACAAAGATATACAACACTATTTCACTGCATAGGAAAATCTCATACAAACATCAAGAAATCTGCAAAGATACTTTGATAAGCATATTTACACATTAGGTGTCAGTTCCCTACATCTTAACTTCTATCTTTGTCACCAGCATGATGTTCCTTTTCAGGCAGCACTCCATTTATAAAACCCATTGAAATCAAACACAATTACTTTATGCACCACCATAAAGAAATAATTTCATCATCTTCTTACAACAAGATTACCCATTGCTGTACATTATGGTTGGAACTGACAGACTCATAAAGAAGTAAGTGGGGTAATGTGGAATTCTTAAAAAAAAGAGGTTTCCTAGGCATTTGCTGAAACTCAATCCTTTGGAACTTGCATTGCCTTGAATCAGAGCCCACAATATAAATAATTTCTCACCCCCATTTTTGCCAAAATAATACAAAATTGATGATCTCACACGTTCCTATGAAAACTTTAGAATTTGCACATATTTCACTATCTGTGTATGTATGGAGAGAAGACTATTCTAGACAGAAAAGAGAATTACCTTCAGGATAGAATCTATACTTCAGAGTAGAAAGATTGTGAGTCAGGCCAGCTATTTTTGTTGTCGTTCCAGACTCTACACATTTCTCTCTTTGATTTGGAAAGAAAGCGGAATTTTCTTTCCAACTCAGACAGTATATATCACACAATCCACACACAAACACACATATACTGCAACATATAGAAATAAGAGAGGATGGAGGGAGAGGGAATATGTGTGTGTGTCTGTATGTGTGTGTGTGAGAGAGAGAGAATATGTACAAAGATAAAATATTGGAGAATTTTGCTTTCTTCAGGGATTAAGAGAAATAGTTTTGGAAATTGCATTAACCTGCAATTCATAAACAGTAAGTTACAATTTAACAAGAAAGGGGAGTAGCATCAAGCTCCTACAAGTTTTTCTTTGTCACAGTTGAAAAAATGACATGCAAACAAAAACATGTATTAGTGCTTGCTGTTTGCAAATCACTTGTGCAAAAACCACACCAAAGATGTGTGAGCCATGGTCCTGTCTTCAGAGAACATCTAGTCAGGTATTAGACAAAGTTGAACTTCTCTTTGAATATTTATTCTACATTTATTAGTGAAGGATGGAAGACTGAGTAAAAAATTTCATTTTCCATCACTAGGGAAAGTATCCTGAAAAACATGGTTCAAGGAGCACCTTGAATAGGTTATGCCTAAATTGAAGAAGTACTTCGGACTTCTACACCTGGTTCAAGGTATTTCAACACAACTAAAAAGGCTTTAGTCTGGGGATAATAGAAGGTGAGTGAAGCCACACTTACCTTAAAGCAGTTGTGATTTTGATAACAATATATAGATACTAAAGGTACAATGGTGAGCTCCACCCGGATGTATGGAACCATGTTTTAGTTAGATTAAAGGGTTTGTCATAAGACTAGAGAGAGTCAAATCCAAGCCTCACTGCATATTTGCTGTAAGACTCTTAGCCAGTTGCTGTATTGCATTTTCCTAACACAAATAAAACTGCCTGATAGATTTGCTGTGGACATCAAATCAGATGAAATTGCCCAGCGCAGTGTTAGTCCATAGTAGTAGTAAAGAAAATGATAATGATATTGATAATGAATGATGCTAATGGTGTAGATTTACTGAGCACCTACTGTGTGCAAGGCACTAACCCAGGTATTTTGTATGTGATATTTTTTTATTTCTTAATGAACAATTATTGAATGCCTACTAAGTGTCATTGTTGCATGTATATTAGTTCCCTAAATAACAGTAAAAGGATACCACTTTGAAGATAATAAATTGGATGTGCAGAGAAACAACATATACAAATTTGCATGCTTAATGAGTGGCCTTCATGATCCACAGATTCCCTCCTCAGAGTCCATGTGTTCTCTGCTGCCCCGAGTGAATCTCCATTTAACATTTCACGTTACGCATTAAATCCTATTTTATTACAGGCCATCTAAGCTACTGCCTGAAGATTTTGATCCCTTATATTTGAATAAGATTAATGTATTCACCCCCATGTTCTGCCTAAGTTTCTAAAGCCACTGAAAAATAACAGACAATATAGTGAATCTCATAGTTCATTGTCTGAATCCTACACAAATGAGTTTCCTCAAAAGTAAAGTAGACTGCTAAATTGTTATTCCCTGGCTATCTATAATCCTTTTACCTCTGATGACCAAAAATTAAAAGATAATAATAAATAAATCAACTTCATTTATACTGAATCATCAAGGGAAATGTTATTATTTAAGATGGATTTCTTTTAAATAGGAGGAAGAAACTTCACTAGCAAAAGAACAAAAAATGAGAGAGGCCATGAGCATTTTCTCACTTAAACAGATAGCACTTTCCTCATTCCTACATCAGTTTGGTTCATGTAGGAAGATTGAAGACACAATACCATCTAAAAGAAATTCCCTCTGTCACATTTCAGGATCAGCTGCCTTGTCACTCTGAGAGGCAATACAGATCTTGATAACACTCCAAAACCCAAATGCCTCCTGTTTCTGTAAGACACTGAAGTTGACTTCACCACCAGATTCCTTGGGTGCTGTCAGTTGCACCAGCCACTTGTCATCACTCTCACAAATTGTTCTGCGTCCTGGTCATTGCTGCACTTCTCCCAGTCTCTTCCACTGCACCTTTCAGGATCACATCAAGAGAAAGCAACTCTTCTACACATCTAACCTCAATGCAGAAGGGACTTTTGTCTACTTCTCTAATTGCAATTGACATCTTTACAGAGAACATTGCTCATTATTTCAGTCCTATCTCCCTTCTTTTTGGTTAAATACATATTTCTGCTATGTGTTTGGCTCTGTGATAGGTACTGGAAGACAACAATGAACAGTACAATCACAGGGTCCACCTTCAGGGAGCTTCCGGCCAAGCACAGATAACTCCACGAGTGATCAATTAATCAATTATAATTTGTATGAAGGAAAAGACGGAACGATATGAAGTCTTTCATAGACTTGGAGGAAGTGATGATAATCTGAGACTGGAAGGATGAATAGAATTAGAGTCTTCTAGGCAAAATCAATGGCATGTATGGAGACTCTGAGGCCTTCACATGTGAGGGACAAAAGCATGTCTGTGAGGAAAAGGATACAGCTAGAAAATATGGGGGTGTTGGCATGGCTAAATTATGCAGAGCATTATCAGCCATGTTATAAATTTTGAACTATATCTAAGAAGCAATGGAGAAACACTGAAGCTCATTTAAGCAGGAACATGTCATAATCAGAATGCATTTAAACAGGGCAATAGTGCATCCAGACAACCCATATGGAGTCTAGGCAGAGGTCCAAGGGAAATATAGTTTCTTGGAGCAGGAGGGTGAGAGAAGACATAGCAGTTGAAAAGTAGGTGATCTTTATTTATTATAAAAAGATTCAAATCCACCTACATTTATTTCTAACAGCAATGGGATGGCACTCAAAGGTGTGTGGCAAGGCAATGCCATGCTCAAAGCATGTTTTAGAAATATCACTCTTGCTACTATAGACCCAGAGAGGAAGAGATCTATAATAAATATGACCTGTGACTTGTTTCTAACCAACAAAATACAGCAAAGTAACCAGTTGTATGTGGTTGTGTGGACGTGATTATGTTACATGAGATTGTAATGTCCATCATGCCAGAGACTCTTGCTGGCTGTGAAGAAGCAAGATGCCATGTTCTGGCCTGCCATAGGCAGAGGCCATGCAGCAAGGAGTGGAAGGTGGCCACCAGACAGTAAGCAAAGAAACCGAGACCCTTTATGATCTGAATGCTGCCAACAACCATGAGACCTTGCAATTGGATTCTTGCCCAGTCAAGTCTCAGAGGAGACCTCAGTGCTGGCTGAAACTTTGATTGCAGACTTGTGAGATTCTAAAGCAGAGGACCAACAGACCTCCTGAATGGATTCTGACCCATGGAAACTACGAGATAATATATGGGTGTTGTTAAAAACCATGAAGTTTGTGGTAGTATTGTTACACAGCAATAAGTAACAGATGCATTCAGTTTTGAATGTGCTGGTTGTTACAAAGGCACCTCAATGTTGCTTATGGGTCACATGGGCAGTTTGACTTCTAGGCCTGGAACTCAGAGGAAAGGTCAGAAATAAGACGTTCATTTTAGAGGGTGAATTTTAAAAATAATAAAAGAGAAGATGGGTTCACAGAAACAAAGGGTAAAAATATCAAGTGCTGTAAAGGTAATAGAATAACCAATTATTTGTTTTAAACAGACTAGCTGAAAATTCATCCTAAACAAAAATATCAGAGAGGAAGATCCAGATTTATGTATATTAATGCTTAGAGAATTCAGAAGCAGCATGCTGACTGAGAAGGTAAATCAGGGTAACCTTCATAACACACAGATATGCCTCAGTTGGTGGTCGTGGTGCGATAGAATTGATTCTGAGTCCTAGGTACCCTGTGTACAGTAGAGGGGAACTCTGCCTGGTCTTTTTGCACCATCCTCTCGCCTTCCTGGCTATATCAGATAATGTTTCGCTACTATTCATTGAGTTTTCATGGCCAATTTTTTTGGAAGTGGATGGCCAAGTCCTTCTTCATAGTCTGTCTAATCTGGAAGCTCCGCTGAAACCTGTCCACCATGAGTGACCCTACTGGTATTCGCAATACCGGTGGCATAGCTTTCAGCATCACAGCAACATGCAGCTGCCACAGTATGACAACGGGCATATGGGTGGTGTGGTTCCCTGACCAGGAAACAAACTTGGGCTGCGACAGTGAGAGTACTGAATCTTAACCACTAGATCACTAGGTACGCCTCAGAGCCTGGGCAAAACCGACATTTATTGAAATATTGCATGCCAGGTGGAGTATTTTACCCTTTAATATAATTTTCCTTTCCAAATCCCATTTTAAACAAAAAGAAACTCAGATTCAGAGAGGTAAATTCCCTTCCCACGGTCGCCCAGTAGTTAGGGAGAAGATCCACGATTCAAATACCATCTGGCTTCAAAGCCTTAGCTTTTATCTTTGAACATTTCAAGGAAGTATTAGATCAGAGACACAAGGAAGCGCATTTCTATATTCTTTATGCAGTCCTAAGCCTCACTGGGATCCCACATATCTAAGCATTCCCCCTCTCAAATTGGCTTCTATAGTAATAGAAGCTCTGTAGAACTTTTAAAGAGCTACAGATATATCTAAAAAGTCAGGTAAAATCTTAGAATTAATCAGGAATAGCCTTTCTTTTCAAAGCAAATGCCATGTTTAATGTGGTAGAATGTCCCCTCAAAACCCAACATGGCTCTTGTCTCTGAGGCTTGGGGAGGGAAGCTTCAAAATTGCCTTTTTTTGCCACTGCTGATAGCACAGCAACAACTTGCTTTGGCCCTGACATCTTGAAATATCTTCTGATCAAATGTGTTTTCCTTGATGGATAAAATGTAAGAGCCCCCATCCAATATTCAAAACAATCACACACCTTTAAATTCATCCACCTGCTAGCTCATTTGAATACGATGTTAATTGCTTATGTCTACTGGATCTCTTAGGCTAGGGATAAGGAGATGACACTGAGTGTCTTCCATTTTGCAGGAATCAATCTTTTAGCTGTTAAGCAGCACCCACACAGTCTTGCTAACGCAGCCTCCACCCTACTCCCATGACTTGCCTTTTGAGCAGGTGACACAATATGCCTACTTCTCATCAGTTCCAAAGACCTTAAGAAATGGCCGCAGGTCCTCTGAGTCATGAGGAAACATGACATTTTAATTGATACCCTGCCCTGCAAATCTTAGGCAAGCAAGGCTGTGGGTGATATCTCCAGGCATCCCTGGGTCATCTAGATAATCATGGTTTCTGCTATTATTGTCCTTTCTCATCTCTGACATCCTCAGAAAGCAGGTTATCCTCCCTGCCAGACTACGTGCCCCGTGGAGGCAGGCATGGTTAAGAGAGAACATTTACTGTATGTGTCCTTGCTTGGCACATGCCAAAATATGAACATGCATTTTGCATAGCACGTTGCTCTCCAAAATATGAGAAGGATTCCAGCAGGGCACTGTACGTATACAGGAATCGACATTAATTAACTTCAAATCCATGGTAACAGATGTATATCCATTTCATTCTCCTTTTAACTATTCTGATTATACTGCAGACAGTATCTCAGTTTTATGCTAATATCAGAATACCTTTCTGATATTCACCAACATCCCTTTACATAGCAAGGATGACCAGGCTTGGAAATAAGAGCCTTCAACAGGCAACAGTGTTCATACAAAAGTTAATGACTTTTATATATTTACATATATCTTACATTATATTTACCTAATATTATCTATATATGTTGGTATATTTAGCTATTATTATATTTATCTGACATTGATCTTCTATTTACGGCAAGTGATACTAGTGATAGATAAAGTTTCCTTTTATTTTATTTTTTTATTTTTTGCTGAGGAAGAATCACCTTGAGTGAACCTCTGCTGCCAATCTTCTTGTTTTTGTGTATGCCGTGACAGCATGGCCACTGACAGACGAATGGTGTATGTCCGTGCCTGGGAACTGAACCCAGGCAGCTGAAGTGGAGCATGTCAAACTTAACCACTAGGCCACCAGGGCTGGCCCCAAAGTTTCCTCTTTAAATGACAATTCATGCAAATAAAATTATAATAGTTTTCTCTAACATGACACGTTCCATGTAGGTTAATGGAATATTTGATACTGACAGAAATCCTGGAGGTAGATCTCAAAAGACTAAAGGTGGGTCTCGTACTCTAAGGAAACTAGCTGGGATTTGCTACAAGGCCAGCTAACCCCAGAGGATGAAGTCTTAACCACTAGGTCTTTCTATCTGCAAACCCAGCTTTTATCTCTGTGACCTCACTCTCTATAAATGCAAGTGCTCACTAAATAGGTGTTAAATGTATTCGATGATAACATTAGAGAAAACAGGGACATGGGGGTTGAAACCAAAAAATGATATAAAGTGGGAGAGGCAGAATAGAAGTTTTGTTTTGCTTTGTTTGGAATGAATGTAGTTTTAATATGTGAATCACTATTAGGAAAAAGATGAGATTTGACTGAGGCAGATTAGAGACCTCTCAAATGATCCACTTGTGCAGATTTCCCATTGGCAGAACTATAAAGGCGCTGAAGATGGGCTTGAAACACAACCCCGGCCCTGCCATGGAAGTTCTCACTTAGCTGCCTTGAGCTAGCTACATAATGAAAGGCTATCCAAAATAACATATCTAATGTTAAAATCACCTTCCAGAGCCAGAATTAAGAAAGAAAGGGGAGAAGGCCGGAGAAGAATCAATAAGATAAATAAATATAAAAATCAATGTATTCACTGATTCATTCAAATATCTTGTAAACTGTTAGACCTGGTTTCAAACTTGTTTGGGGGTTGAGAGAAAGAAACCAGACACAAAAGCAAAAGTAGTGTATGAGTCCACTGGTATACAGTACAAAGCAGGCAAAACTTATCTATGCTTCTAGAAGTGAGGAGGTTGGTTACTCTATGGGAATAGTGACGGGAAGAAGGCACCAGAATGAATTTTGCAGGGCTGGTACTATTCCAATTTTCTACTTGGGTGCTGATTGCGCAAGTCTGTTCAGCTTGTGAGCATGTGTGCCTATATGCATTTTATTATTTGGATATTACACTTCAATGCATAATTTAAAAATATGTATGAGGGGGACAAGAAAAGGTGAAAATGTAGGAAAGCCTGAACAGGAACAAGAATTGCTGTCTATGCTGATGAAAAATCTAACTTCCCAGTGCCCTTAGTGTTAACTCAAGCAGTGAAGACGAGGCCGGATTCAGATCACATGATCTTACTTTCCTTGCTGTGCGGTCCCCCTAAAAGGCCCTCACAGTGCACTTATGCAGTGTTTACCAGAGCTGTGAGACGCTATAGCAGCAGCTCTTAAGATGGGTACTGGCACTTCTCTTTTATTTAATTTTGACATTGTAACTTGTTACATATACATACGTGTGTGGGGATTGTTTGATATTATCTCATTGTCACCTAATGGTATCAGCAGCCCTAATAATCACACAGGAATAGCAATACAGAGAGAGAAAAAAAAAAAGAATCCTGGAGTGCTTATCATTATTCAGATGATTCTGTCAAGGTGAGAAAAAGGACAATAAAGACATGCTCAGGAATGAATTTTGCCCTTTGTTTTCAGTCTTGATCATCTAGTTTTTCTTTAATAGTAATTTTAAAAAGAACAAAGCACAGAAGACTGTAGGTTATCTTACATCCATTAATAGGATCTGTGAATATAAATGGATAATGGAAGAGTGACACTGCACTCAGCACAGAGTCTTTTTTCGTACTCAACTGGGAATATTCCTTCTCTCATTTTCTCTTTCTCTCCCAGTTCAAGGAGATGATCCTTTTATAAGCCGTATAAGAGATAGCCCGTCTCTCCCTCTGGTTCCAACTTTCCCAAGGATTTAAATTTAAATTCATTGCTTTTGTATGGGCAGCGGTTAACAGAAAACAAAGAAAAAAAACTTCCTTTTTTACTCTAATTATATTACAAAAGACATGCACTACATGGTACTAATATACATACCATGTCTTGCTCTGAAGAGCCAAGATCTCCCACAAGGAAGACACAAGAGTGATAGTCTATTCTCTAGGTCCATATAATGAGAAAAACGCACACAATTTGAGTGGGCATAGGTATTTATTATCTTTGTCCACTGTTTACTTAGCCAGGAAGACAGATGCTTTTATCTCCCATCCCTGAGACCAAAATTCCTTTGAATAACTCCTTTTCACTGGCACCCACAGTACCCAGCAGATAATTTTATATTTCTTAGGAAATTTTTGTTGCTAAGAAACATAGTACGTCCCTCCCCTTTTTAAGCTGTCATAGGAAGTATTATAGAAGCCAGAGATGGGAATTGTCTGAGACTCAGGTTGTCTCTAGGACCAGAGAGTAACAAATTCAACAAGAAGTTTCAGTCTATCATGTTTTTCTTGTCTTGGTTGCTTGTTTCATCTCTCCTTTCTGTGAAGCATAGCTTTTCTCTGTTTCTCTAATATATACCATGAAAAGATGATGTCTACCTGATGGGTCCTAAATTCCCATATTTTTGTGTTGAGCTACTTGGAAAGAGACTGTTTTAACATCCTGACAGACCTCATGGCAAATACTTCAAGTTGAGACTAATTGAAACAGATTTAGTCAAATGTCTACCTGTGTTCTAGAACAGAAGCTACCATATATAAACTATAATTTTATGATAGTTCCTACTTATAATGTGATCATCGGAACTCATTAAAATACTTCTGTTTATCTCTATATTGATCGATTGCTTTCTATTCTAGGTTTTCTACTATTGTTTTGCCTGATAAACAATGAGGGATATCTTCACAGTGTTTTACAGATTAGTGACAGGGCTTTGTGGTCAGTATTTTGGCTAAACCAATTAAAATTTCCTACAAAACTAAATATAATCTTACCATATGATCCAGCAGTCATACTCATAGGTATTTACCCAACTGAATTGAAAACTTACTTCTAAACAAAAACCTATATGTGAATGTTTATCACAGCTTTATTTACAACCACATAAGACTAGAAGCAATCAAAATATCCTTTAACAGGTGGAAGGATAAACAAACTATGATAATCCACACAATGGAATACTATTTAGTGATTAAAAGGAATGAACATTCAAGCCATTCAAAAACATGGATTACTCTTAAATGCATATCACTAAGTGAAGGGTCTACACACTATATTATTCCATTTATATGGTATTTTAGAAAAACAAAATTATAGAGTCAGTAAACAGACCAGTGATTGCTAGGAGCTTAGAGAATGAGGGAGTTTAATCAGTAAGGCTCAAGGGACTTTTTTTTAGGGCAGTAAAATTATTTTGTATGATACTGTAATGACGCACACATGGCACAGTGTACTTGTCAAAACCACTAGATCTTTACAGTACAATGAGTGAAACTTAATGTATGCCAATTTTTTAAAAAATTAGGATGTTGGGGCTTCCCAGGATGGAATGCAAACCGTTTTATCACAAACGTATTTTTAAAAATTAGAAAGTAAAGGAAAAAGGAGCAGATCTAAGTGTATATATGAATACATATATAATATAATATATTATATATTACATATTATAATATATAACTCAAATCTTGGCTTCTAACACACCAATAAAAGGAACCAGGACTCCTTGGAGAATTAGCTAATTTTAGATTTAGAACAATAAATGTACAAGATGAGTCTGGAGCATCATGCAGTGCAGGAAAGTAAGAAAGTATGTAAATGCTAAAAAACAAACTCAAAAAAAAAAAAAATGGATGTATGTCAAAGGGACCCAGGAGACAATTAAAAGAGCTCCCAATGGCCAAAGCTGGGGGGGAAAAAAAAACTGAACAAGAAAATGAAGCTGCATTGGATTATAACCCAAAGTATAAAATAAATTATCCTTGAGTACATATTGATTAAAAGAAAAGAAGAAAGAAAAAAGGAAGGAAGAGGGGAAGGAAGGAAGGAAGGAAGGAAGGAAGGAGGGAAGGAAGGAAGGAAGGAGGGAAGGAAGGAAGGAAGGAAGGAGGGAAGGAAGGAGGGAAGGAAGGAAGGAAGGAGGGAGGGAAGGAAGGAAGGAGGGAAGGAAAGAAGGAAGGAGGGAGGGAAGGAAGGAGGGAAAGAGGGAAGGAAGGAAGACACAAATCTGTGAACAAGAAATCCACACAAGTAATATAGATAACTGTGTTTGACGGAGCATAACTTCTCACTCTTTAAGTAAATGCCACACACAGTGACTTCCTTCCAAAGGGTACATTGTGGAAAGGGAGAAAAAAGAGTAACTACAACAGAGAAAACCTGGCAAACAACACCTCAGCCAGGTAATCAAGGTTAACATAAACAGGCATAAATATTATTGATATAATGTGATGAAAATGGTACTTTACCTGTATGATTTTCCTCCCCAAACACTTTATTCCAATCTAATTATCAATCAGACAAATATCAAATGAGGAAAATTCTACAAAAATACCTGACCAGGACTCGTCACCAATGTTAAAATGCTGTGTCAATATTGGTTCATTAATTTTGAGAAATGTGCCATACTAATGTGAGATGTTAATAATAGTGGCACGTGGGTGTGAAGTATATGAGAACTCTCTGCAAAATTTCACATTTCCATAAATGTAAAACTATACTAAAATAAAAAGTTTATTTAAAAAACAAAAGAGGTTCAACATGCTTGAGAATACAATTTCCTATGAAAAAAAATTCCATAGCTGGTAACACATGTTTACTCCATTTGTCTCTGGAGGTATGACCCTAAGTCAAGGCTGACACCGGGACACAGTAGTTACAGAAGAGAGAACCCTGGTATCTGATTTAATAAGTCTCTGGTTTTTTATTTTGACTCTCGTACATCCTATATTAAGTAAATTTGGCCACATGACCTCCATTAGTTTGCTAGAGTAGCCATAACAAAATACAATAGACTGGGTCGTTTATACAACAGAAATTTATTTCTCACAGTTCTGGAGGCTAGAAGACCAAGAACAAGGTGCTGGCAGAGTTGGTTTCTCCTGAGGTCACTCTCCTTGGCTTGCAAATGGCCACCCTCTTGCTGCTTCTTCACATAGTCATGCCTCTGTTCCTGTGCACCCCCAGTGTCTCTGTGTGTGTCCAAATTCCCTCTTCTTGTTAGGACACCAATCAGATTGAATTGGGCCTTCCCATATGTCCTCATTTAACCTTAATTACCTCTTCAAGGACCCTGTCTCCAAATACAGTGCTGGGGGATTAGAGCTTCAACATATGAATTTTGGGGAACAGAATTCAGCCCATAACACAAATCCATTTTATTTACATTTTTTACACTATAAATATGATAACACTTGACCTATATGATATATAATTCTTATATAACAGACAATGCACAACAATAATACTTGACATATAATGCCCTCTTCTAAAAATCTACACAGTGTTTTACACAATACCCAGCCTACAATAGACATTAAATAAATGGTATCTGTCATGGCTTTGTCCTCTATCAGTTTAGCTAAGCTAGCATTAGGTTTCTCGAATTCCCTTCCCTATATTGTCCTGGTTAGGTGCGCCATGAGATTTTGAAGGGAGAAGTGGAGAAGGCAGACGGAATGTCAGGGTAGGGTATCAAGCACCGGGGCAGCACATGCCTGATTCAGCTGATTTTCAATCTCACCACGTTGGCATGGAGTAGAATCCAGCTCACAGCTCCTTCAGCATCTATAGTATCTGCTCCTTCAGCTCCTATGGGATCTGCTCCTTCAGGTTCTCCAAGTCCAGGGTCAGGTACATGCAGCCCTATGACAAAGGGCACCAGCTTCTCCTGCAGGTCGCCCGTCTCAAGGAAAATTGAGGTAGGGGAGCCAGCCAGATGCAGGTTCCAGTCTGTCCTCTTGAATTCAGTGTGTTCCTTGTCTCTCCCACTTCACTTCCAGCTTTCCTTTCCATCACCCAAGGCAGAGGCCACAGCTTTGCATAGATTTTTCTATCAGCTCCATGACTGTATATGGTCTAATCCCTATAATAACCCTTTTATTCTGCAGACTGTTAGTGGCTCTGCTTGTCTGAGGGGGTGCTCTTACTTTTACCAGTGATATGACCCTGGATAAGCTATTTTGTAGCTGTGTGCCTCGCTTTTCTTTTTCTTAAAATAAGAATAATAAAATCCACTTCATAAGGTCATTGTTAGAATTAAATGAATGTACATGGACAGTATTTGGCATAACGTAAACACATTAAATATTAATCTCTATGTAGTAATAAAATAGTTATTCATTATACTAGCCTTAAGTGAATAACATTGCTTTGGATTTCGGAACGTATACATGTAGACAATTCAACACCTATTTCAAAGACCTTTATTTGATAAATCCCCCCTCTCCCGCCCGCATTGTATTTCTTGAACTCAAACCACTCTTGTGGCTTGCAAAGATTAATAATTGGTAGATAATGATGAGATCCAAAAAGTCTGACATGGTTATAAAGAGAAGACTCCTTGTTGTTATGCTCTCTGACAAAAAGAAAATGAATAAAATCATCTTCAACAGTGGCACAAATATGGGTATACTGGATTTAAACTCTTAGAGTACAGACACAAGGAATGAAACCTTGCTCCCTTAGCATGAGAGATGTATCTCAGACAATTCATATGACCTTATTTATACCTTATAATGTAACTATTTTGTCTTTTTTCAGGATATCTAATTATATATCAAATACACACACACACACAAACTTACATTTCTTTTCTCCACAGAACTACATTTATATCTTAATCCTTTAGTTCTATTAACAGCTTGTATATATTCTCTACCACGCTTTATCTACAATCTATGTGCTTATCTATGCATGTAATTCTCTTGCCATATAATTTTCATCATATTTTTCTCTATGTGAAGTTATTGGTAAGCAGAATAGGGAAAAAAATGGCACATATCTCATGGAACTGTGATTGTTAATCAGTCAAAGAATAAAAGCATTTAGGTCTAAAAATCAAATGGCAATTTTCAAAATCCAGTGAATCAAGGAAGTACAATTATTAAGCTCATGATGCACAAATATCAAAGTTAAAGAAATAACATTAATATACGCATAGAGACTCTAGGAACCCCCACCAGCTCTGAGAGGCAAGGTTCTGAGAAGAGCATGCCATATCAAAAATATATTGACAAAGGTGTCCCACATTCATTTTCGGCCAAGACTTCAGAATTTCACAAATGCATATTTTGGAGCTGCCCTGACATGCAGTGGACTCATTTCTCTGACAGGCGAATGTGGGCAAAAGCTGAACTCTCTGAGCTTTTCCTCTCCAGCCTCTTTTAATTCATGATTTTCTAGAATGACTATGTAACCAAAAAACTCATAACACTGTGGGTGCTGATGCTAATTCACAGAGCTCTCGACACCAACATGGCTTGAATAACTTAAGGAAGATTTGCCCTTTTGCTTCTAGAATCAATAAATATGTTGAATCCTAAAATATTAATTCTCCTATGAGGGCAAAGAAACAAGGAAGACAACAGGATCATGGAATTGTCTGGGTAGAATCCCGCCTTGGTTTCTCAACCTTCCGTCTATAATACAAAGTTTTTCTTGAGTGTTTTGATTTTCCTTATGATAAGTGCAGATTTACTAACACAAGAATACTTTTCAGTATTTCAAGTACCAGAAGATTACTTGAACAGAAAACAGTAGATGTCTTATTTTCCTCAGAAAGGCTCAGGGCAGGCCTGAATGAAATGTTGGCCATAGGACATTTCTCAGAGAACAGGGAAGTGGGGTATAATTTTCAGAGAGGTCAACCAATTTATCTAGAAACAGTACGAGTCAAGAGTGAGTGAGTAGAGGACATGTTTCTGAAGAACTTAAAGAGACAACACAAAGATAATCAAATTGACTTTAATTTGAAAATCAACTTGTTACTCAATTAAACTGAGTTTAATTCTAACGAGCAAGAACAAGGATACAATGGTAGAAACAATTAAAAGGGAAAGAAACAAAACTTCAGCATTAGCTCCTGCTATGAATAGGTCTGGAAACTATTGTTTAATTGTTACATTGGTGGACTGACCTGGTTTAATGGCACAGGTTGACATATGTAATCAATATTGCCTCATCGCTTAGATATTGTTAATGCTGAGTCAATGCTTTAAGTTTAATCCTCTGAAACACCAATTTAAATTAAGAGATACCCATGAATAGGAGATACAGGTTTCTAAATTAAACTGAGGCAATGAATCCCATTCCACAGGGAGTGACTCTGTTCACCTGTGGGGTTAGGGGCACAGACTGTTAAATTTGTTTTCAGAAGGTTCAAATTTCACAAATTTCAGGCATTTATGTAACATTGAAATATACGTATATATATTCTTTTTTTTTTTTTTTTTTTTTTTTGGTGAGGAAGATTGTCCCTGAGCTAACATCTATGCCAATCTTCCTCTATTTTGTATGTGGGATGCCATCACAGCATGGTTCAATGAGTGGTGTGTAGGTCCATGCCCGGGATCCGAACCTGCAAACCCTGGGCCGCCAAAGCGGAGCATGCAAACTCAACCACTATGCCACCAGGCCGGCCCCTGAAATATATATATATATATTTTTTTTTTTATGAGGAAGATCAGCCCTGAGCTACCATCCATGCCAATCCTCCTCTTTTTCACTGAGGAAGACTGGCGCTGGGCTAACATCTGTGCCTATCTCCCTCCATTTTATGTGGTACGCCGCCACAGCATGGCATGACAAGCAGTGCATCGGTGCACGCCCGGGATCCGAACCCGGGCCACCAATAGCAGAGCGCAAACACTTAACTGCTACGCCACGGGGCCAGCCCCGAAACATATTTTTATGTAATATCTATTATATAAAATAAGAGTGACACCAGTATTACAACTTGTAAAATCAAATGAAGTATTTCATCACATTTTCTTGTGATTTATACCATTCTGAAGAATTTTTATTGGCTAGTGACTGAGAATTCATCTTCTAGAAAGAATTCAAAGATTTCTGCTTCTTACTTGAAATTCCTAAGTCCATAGACCAAATCTATAATAAAAGACCATTGAAAACACCTAGTTTATGTTGGTAATGGAACCCCAAAACAAGGGTGGGTCTGAGGCTTCTGAGCTGGCCCTATAATGAGCAGATCTAGAATTTTAACTTTCTTCAAAATGACTGAAAGCTGGATTTCTATATGATTTATAATAAACTTCCCTAAACTATTCTACCTGTGTTAGCATATTTTTCTGTGTTGATATTTGGCCCAAAGAACCTTAAAATTAAAGAGATCAGGGATATGAGTTGACCAATGTAGGTTCCCAAAATAGTCAGAATCTCATTAGGGACAATATAATTGATTAATTACATTATCATGTTACCAATTAATTGATTAATAAAGTATCATCTTACAATTTAGGGCATACAGAAGAGTAAGTATGAAAGCAAAATTTGATAGGAGTTTCCTCAACACAGAAGGCATTCAAATAAACCTTGTCTATATTTCCATCATTACACACCAAACTTGCTCTCAGCCACAATGCAGAAATAACATCATGCCTCTTGGAAGACTAATTCATTTTAGGTACTTCTCACAGTTAGCTGCCAATACTTTCCCATTTGGATACTCCAGTAATTTCCAAGCCACATACCATTTAGGGAGACCTTTGGAAACCATCAAAATCCACAAATCAGAAACCACTGCTTCACTTTCATCATAAGATACAAGAAAAGATTCAGCTGTTACACCAGCTCTCTATGTATCCCTGACAGAGGTTTAGCTTCTTTATGCAGAACAGAAACTACACAATTCTCACTCTGTCTTAGAGTTTTGGAACCCCAGCTGTTACACACATTCATATCAGGTAGAGCAGCTGAATTTCTTTTGAGAGTGTTTATTTCAATCCTCATAATTTCCCACCCATGTTTTCCTAAAGAATTTCAATTTTGTTTGTCACTCTGAATCAAATAAGACAAAAAATATAATCAAATCCATAAAGATATGTTTTTCTCCTTTCTCACTCTGCATCTCTCCTTTAAAATAGAGAAACGCTGCTGAATCCTTTTAAAATCTAGCCGAGAGGGAGAAAGAAAGCCACAACCTCTAAATTATAAGAAAGAAGTATGTTACAGAGAATAAACTAGTGGTTGTCAGAGGGGAGGGAGGTGAGGGGATGGGCGAAATAGATGAAGGGGATCAAGAGGTAAAAACTTCCAATGATAAAATAAGTCACAGGGACATAATGGCGAATATAGTCATAGCATAGGGAATATAGTCAATAATATTGTAATAATGTTCTATGGTGACAGATGGTAACTGGACTTAGTGTGATGACTATTTTGTAATGTATAAAAATATTAAATCACTATATTATACACCTGAAACTAATATAAAATTGTATGTCAATTATACTTCAATAAAATAAGAAAGAAGTGGGGCTGGCTCCATGGCTTAACGGTTAAGTGCACGTGCTCCGCTACTGGCGGCCTGGGTTCGGATCCCGGGCGTGCACCGACGCACCGCTTGTCTGGCCATGCTGAGGCCGTGTCCCACATACAGCAACTAGAAGGATGTGCAGCTATGACACACAACTATCTACTGGGGCTTTGGGGAAAAAAAAAAAAAGGAGGAGGATTGGCAATAGATGTTAGCTCAGAGCAGGTCTTCCTCAGCAAGAAGAGGAGGATTAGCATGGATGTTAGCTCAGGGCTGATCTTCCTCACACACAAAAAAATAAATAAACTGTTTAAAAAAGAAATAAGTATGTTAGGATTAAGATAGTTTATCAGTATGAACATTCTTTGATCTTTTATGCTTACGTGACATAAATTATTTCTTTCATAAGAAAAAATGAATATGAAAATGAATCTATTTATTACTTCAGAAATCTTCTTTATATGCTACTAAAATACGTACTGGACAGTGACAAGAATAACAAGGTAATCCATGTAACCTATAGTCATCATAAATTTCAATTCAACTGCAAATTTCACTATTTAGCTGCATGCTAAATTAACACGTGGCCTTGCATAGTACTAAAAGTCTCTTCTCATTAGACATGTGTTTGCAAGGCTTTTGCAGTGTAAAATTATGTAGTGCTGCAAGATATTTCTTAAAAAAAAGATTCTGAGATAATATAAATGTCTGAATGTCCAAAAAGGCATATAGTATGAATTTATTAAGTTACGATACATTAATACTTTAAATACTCTGAACTACAAAAAGCATTTCACTTTCTTTAGTTCAGCGTTTAGCAATTAAATCTGACTTTCTTTTTTTTTGGTAAACCTATTTTGAATACAGGTTGGAAAATGTTGCCATAGGTCTATTATATAGTAAGAAAAGATTTAGATATACGGGAGAATAAAAGTAGAGAGTATTATATAGTTCCCTGCCTCCATTCCTAACAGTCTGCCTGCTGCCTGAGCAGTTCATTCCAAAAGCCATAAATGTGGCTGGGCAAGGTAGGAATCCATGTAAGGCAGGAAGGTGGAGGGAGAGTGGAACAGCAGACAAATATTTGTGTGGGAGAGTCAAGGGATGGGCAGAGGGAACAAATGGAAATCATTTACTACGGGAGTTGAAGAGAGATCCAAATAATAAATATATTGAGGATGGAGAAACTCAGGTCTCTGGGGGCCAGCCTGGTGGAGTAGTGGTTAAGTTCACACACTCTGTTTTGGCACCCTGCAGTTCTCTTCGTGGGTTCAGATCCCGGGCGTGGACCTACACACTGCTCATCAAGCCATGCTGTGCCGGCATCCCACATACAAAATAGAGGAAGACGGGCAGAGATGTTAGCTCAGGGACAATGTTCCTCAAGCAAAAAGAGGAAGATCGGAAACAGATGTTGGTTCAGGGCCCATCTTCCTCACTAAAAAAAAAGAAGAAGAAGAAAAGAAACTCAGGGTTCTCACTGTTTCAGAAAGGGGATAAATTAGAATGAACTCTGTGCTGTTGCTGTAGAATTGGAAGGATAGAGGTGAACTCATGGTAAATCACATGTGGTCCTGGATTTGATCCTTTTACGGTAAAAGGACAGGATTGGGACAACAGGAGACACTTGACTGAGGTCTATGCATTCAATAGCAATGGTGTATCAATATTAATTTCCCAATTTTGATTGTTATATTATGCTTGTGTAGAAAAACATACATGAGGAAAGGACTTACAAGGCATCTCATGCTGACGGGGCATCACATCAGCAACTCACTCTCCAGTGGTTCAAGAAAAATAGCTTTGGACTACAACTGCGACTTTTCTCTAAGATGAAATTTATTCCAAATTAAAGATAATGAAAAACACAAAAGAAACTGAATATATTTTATATGGGCCTTCCTCCAAAAGAGGATTTGAAGATGTTTACATAAAAGGACATATTTACAAAAGAAGGCATAATATTAATGGTAAGAGAAGCTAGGAGAATGAGAATAACACATAGGAGAAAGACTGAAATTATTTTCAAGTTTCAACATTTTCCTTTTGGTTGAACTACTGTTTGAGGAGAGTAAGGTCGCTTGTATATTGTATACTTACTTCCATAACCACTTCAGTTCAAAGCCTTTGGAAAGCAGTGAGATCTACCTTTTTAAAATGTATTTTACTAAGTCATCTCTTGACCTTCCTCTGATACTTTGATCAATATTTTTTGGGATAGAGTGCATTCTCCTTTTGCATTCACCACCAGGAAATCCAGAATCAATCGACCCCAGTTACTCTCTTCAGTTTTTATCTTTATCATATGAACAGCAGTTCAGCCACAGTCATTCACTACATGGCTCTTAATTAATTTTATTGTTATTTGAATTTCTATGTGATGTATTATTCTCACATTTTTAAAGTGCTTATATTTCTATCTTGAAAATTGCGTAATACTTCACCCAAACTTTTCCTTGTCCCACTCTCTTCTCAGTTCTTCAATTTAATTTGCAAAGTATGCTGACCTCAAGAGCTCTTTCACCTTGGAAAAATATTAACTATGATAAATATGCAGCAGAATCATAGCGCTTATACAAACAAAATTCTCTAGAGATATTATCAAAGATTAGTAGAGCAGACTGGTTAAACCCATGGGAGGTAGAGCCAGATGCCCAGATTTAAATCCCAGCTCCTCCAGTGAATATCTGGATCTGGATTAGCTATTATTTCTTTCATTTTTCTGATTAAAAATAATGAGAAGTAGGCAAGTTAATATCAGTATGAATGTTGTAGGATTGCTGTGGATATTAGAAGCATTTAACATACCTTCTGGTATACAGCAACTTTTCAATACATACTGATCATCATTAGAGGACCCCTGAATCTCAAAGAAAACTAAGAAAACTTCCGGTGTCATGTTTTGTACAATTTTGTAATCACACACACACGTACAATGCAATAACGCCTACCAGCTTGAGCACTACTCGGCTTCCTCATCCTTTTGCCCCACCTTCATTAACATGCCCTTTTGAATAAAATAAGGTTTATTGCAACATGTACATTTACGAAACAGGAAGATAAGGCTTGTCGACCAATTTTTCATTGAACAAGGTACTTCTATCATATAGGTAATTTATTGGATCTCACTACAAGTAACTCATAAATAGCTGGTTGTAAAGAAACTAATATTTATTGGTCACCAACTCTACGCTATGCCAAGTACTTTAAATATAATCATTGAATTTTTCCAAACATAGTTTTTTAGGCAGGAATTTTTGTGCAAATAGAGATAGAGAAAGTGAGGCTTAGATGGGCTATAGCATTTACACAAGTAGAAGGTAAATTTGCAGCCAAATAATCTGAGAATCTATTTTCAAGTCAAATAAAAAGTTTATTTCACCTGAACGCAGCTATAGATATACAATCAGGGTTAAACACCCCTCACTGCAATATACAATAGCATTAAAAATGTCTATTTAAAGTGTCTGAAATTTGATAAATGTAGGCAAATTTCCATTGAAAAGCCAACCTTGACAATGCTAGTTTGGGATCCACAGTTAAACGCAGACAAGTTCACATGCCACTCTTTATGTGGTATTGTTATAAAAGTGAATTCTCCTCAAATTCTGCAATTCACAGTAGAATACAAAAGAGCTGTGTCTCCAGCTCCCAAATAAGATATTTCTAAAATAATTTGGCTGCCATTTGGGCAAATATATATGTGTGTTTTGTCTTGACAGCTTGTCAACTGGCAGACAGTTCTTGAACATCACATTCATTTCAATTTAATACTGGTAAATTTCTCAATTAGAATTTTATTTTTCACTTTCTGCACAATGAAATCCCTCAGTCCTTGCTGGCGTTCCTCAGGGCGTACAGGTGCAGGGCCTGGCACTTCTGCAGTGGCAAAGGAAGAAAAATGAAAGAAGGAAGGAGGGGAGGGAAGAGACAGGCTGAGAGAGAACAGTGGTAACGGGGAGAGAAAGGAGATAGTGGCTGACCTTGATCCTGATATTCACCTTCATGAGAAATGAAGGGAATAATTCACACTTGACAATAAAATAGTGCAGCTGCCTCTGCTTCCTTTAACCAGAGAGGCTGGAGTCAAAGAGAAACCAGACACCCAATGCATAAAATCAATACATAAGTAAGGGCCAAAGGTAGGGTGGGAAATAGATTCACAAAAATAATTTTTAAAACTGCAACAACCACCAATTATTGAACACATATTTACTTTATGGCACCTCTTTGCCTTGCATTTTATTATGCAATTCTCACACAGTGAAAGCAAGATGGAAATTACTATCTTTGCATTGTAGGTAGGGAAAATAAGCAATAATTGAACCTCCCTGAACTTCAAAGTCAACTAGATAATAAGGGATGGAACCAGGATTCGAAACACTATCTAGCTAACTTCAAAACCCACACTTTCAACTGCAGTACATTCCACATGGTTTTTGGAAGAGATGTCACAAACTAAGCGTTTTTTTAAAAAATAAATGTGTATATGCTAGTGTGGATTATTTCTTTTAGTTTCTACTCTCTTATCAAGAAAATCTTTTAGATAGGGAAAAAATGCATATATATTTATAGGTGCACATACACATTGCATTTTGTAGCTAGTAATATCTTTAAAATCCTTTTCTTAGCTGAAATTGACCTTGAAGTCTGCAGAAGTTTTGGGGGTTCTCTTTCTCAATATATTTATCAGGCATGTGACTCATTTACACAGACACGAGAGTATCTGACACATTCACAATAGACAGATATAGACTTGGCCATTAAGATGCAGAAATCATAATAATGAGGCAAAAATAACAGCTTCCCTGTTCACCGTTTATTAGCAGTTATGATAAAGTCTTCTATATGTATTGTAGGTGCTAATAGTCTAGACTCTAATCTGGATGAAGAGATGAATTAGGCAAGTTCTCTGCCCTGAATGAATTGATCAAACAAGAAGAAAAAGCAAAAAGAAGAATACACAGTGTTTCTCAGTTCCTGTGCTATGTCAAAATTTAAAAGACATACCAACACGGAGGTGTTTTAGCTTGTTTGTGTGTTTCTTTTTGCAGTGATGGTGATGGTAGAGAGAGGAGTTCCTGCTAGAAAGCCATAGAAGTTTGCCTAGAAAAGGTGTCATTTCAGCTAACCACAAAGGAGCAATTGAATTTTGATAAGAAGGAAAAAAATGAAAGTAGAATTCATTGCATAAGAGAGAGACAAATTGGAGTCTTGGCAGGAGAAATACATGAGTAAGACGTGAAGACTCAAAATCAATTCTGATTTGCTGCTGCAATGGGTGTGCCTACCAAAGTTATATTGTAGGTAACAAAGAAGAGATCAAATGAAGCCAGGCTATTTACCTAATTCTGGACTTCAGTTTATACCTCTACTTGTGTTTTTATTTGTCTCATCATATTCAGCTACTTCTACTTTATGTGATTTTTCTGCACAGCATGTATCCTTATACGTTATCTTAAATGCAATCCGAAACAAACTAGGCTATATAACACATGCATAAGAGTGACTTTTGTGATCATATACTCTGAATTGTGGGTCCTGCCTACCACTTTTGTCAGATAAGGAATAGCTCTAAAATCCGTCCTCTTATACTACAGTCTGGGATCAGAGATTTCCTGGATCAAAGCCAGGGTTTGGGGATAGATAAGTAGATCCAAAAAAGGAAAAAAAAAAAAAAACGGTAGACAATCATGTTTTGGAATATATACTGCTCTGTAAAACATAATGCATATTTCAGTGGCTCAGAAAAAGTGGCGGTAGGTCATTGGTGACAGCGGTACTCCTAAAACCAGTTCAGTAAAGGTAGGATGGCCATAGCACAGAAGTTTCTGGTAACTGTGATTTCCTAATCCACCCTAGACTCAACCCACCAGCTCAATCCAATATCTGGCTGACTACAGACCTAGAGAGTTTTCAATTTCTCTCCGTGCTGCATCTGCATGTGAATATACACAAACAAATAATTAAACATCAAGCAAATATCAATAGGATTAGTCTGGCGTGTTGGAACAAATCTTGATAAATCCGCCTCAGTAACAATACTCGAACTACAAGTCTATGAGAGGAATACAAATTCAACCTATTGAAGTACTGTCGTGTAAGGAGAGATATTTTAATAAAACTGCTGCGTCAGTTCCTACTGCTAAGGGACTAAAGCTATTGAGCTGTGGAACTGAGGCCAAAAAGGGGATTTGGAAATGCAAATTAGTGATAAGACGGTAATAAATGTCTTCTGCTCAGCAACACACTATCCCTGACGCCAGGAGCTATTTTAAAGATGACTCTCAATAGTTCTGTGAAATTGGAAGCATACATACCCAAAATGGACATCTCTGGCACAGTAGCATGATAGGGTCCATTAAGAAACTCCGGTGCATTGTCGTTGATGTCTTGAACTTTAATAATAAATTCAGAAGGAGGCTCAAGAGGTTTGTTCGTCTCCCAGTCCACTGCCTGAGCTGTTAGGGTGTACTCAGCCTTTTCCTCTCGGTCAAGTCTTTTTATAGCATGGATATCTCCTGTTATATCATTTATTTGAAAGATTGTCCCAGCTCCATCACCTGATAGGATATACTTGATTTTTTTGCTCCCAGGATCCAGGTCTGTGTGTAGCTAAAATGAAAAGTGCCGTTGGTTAGTGATGGGGCAATTTGCAAGGTTAATTTTTAACTACCTCCTGTTTGAATATCAAGTTGGTTCTTATTACATTAATTGTAACTTCATCAATTTCTGCTAGAGAAGCTGTACAAAGAGTCTATGTAACTGTATGCCTATCAATCAAAATAAAATATAATGAAATACATACAAATAAGTCAGAACAGTTTAAAAAAAATACTCCACTCTGTTCAGTATAAACTGATATGCATTTAGAATGATAAAAAGATCAAGGAGAAAACAGAAAAATATATGTATTCTTTTCAGTTTATTAATACATTTGTTTAAAGTTATTATTATTAGCTGCCTTTTATGGATCACTATCTATGTGTCAAGAACCATGTGAATTATTTCTCATATGATAATACCCTTAAATTTTCCAAAATTCAGTAAGTTACAATATTTCATATGAAACAAAAGAGAAATTTGACAAGGCACATCATAACCTTTCCAAGGTTCAAATTTGATGCAATCAAGTGTGGTAGACACAGAATTCAACTCAGATCTGCCTGCTATATTTATGAAAACAAAAATAATTTAAATAATGTGACATATATTAAGATCTTATGTTTGTGTAGGGTTTTTTTTTTTAATTCATACAGTTCTTCTGGTCCAGGAAAATTATTCTCATTTTAGAAAAAGGAACACTGAGGCCAGAATATGGGAGCACATTTTTCTAGAAATGGGACCCCTTTGAATAATGAAAACTTTGCAGTAGGGATCCAGATTCATCTCAGATCACGGCAACAGAAATTTATTGAATACCTACTTGGCCCAAAATATTTTGGTAGGTACTGGGGAAAACAGAATCCCTGGCTTTCAAATTTTCAGTTTACTCTCAAGAGGGAGACAAGAGTATTATGATATATGTGCTTCTTCTTTATACTATGTGGACTCCTGTTACAAAACTAAAATAAAACAAGAATATACATTTTTAGTTTGCATTTTTTAAAGAAAAATTCATTGAGTGATAGATGCAAAATACAGCTTATATGCACATATTTTCTGTTTAACTCAGTTACTTAAATGCTCATATAGTTCCATTTATTGCATTATGAGATTTCAAATACTTATTCTTTAAAAAAAAAAAAAAAAGTCTTGTGGAAAGAAACTCCTAAAAACTCAGAAGACATTGTGCTCTCTTGGGATCACTTTTATTCAGAACAGGCTCTATCACTTTCTTCGCCAATTTAAATCGTATTTAGCGCTTCAATAAATGATTATATATATAAAAAAGATGCAAAATAGCAACAAAGAATCCATAAGCATCAAGATATCCTACTTTATTTTTGAATATTTTAAAAAGTTAAAGCATAAGATTACATCAAATATTTATTGAATCTCAAAATGTATTCCTTTCATTTATTGTATAAATTTATTAACAAGAGCAAATATTGAAATGCCACTTTGTCTTAATGAATGTGGGATTATAATTCATTAATGTGATATTAATCCTAATTTATGATCATTTTAATTTATGTGCATTTTAACATTTCCATTAGCATTTTTATTAAAAAAAGAAAATTTGAATAATATATCATTCACGAAGGTTCCCCTTCACACACAAAGCATTCCTGAGACACAGAAGGTATTGGTATGTCTCACACTTGTCCACATTTTTGCTATTAAAAATTAAGCCATTCAAAATGGTGTTATCATCATGTATGTTAGAACTTATCTGTGCCATATTTTCCTTACATCTATAAATAAACTCTGATTAGTAAATTGTATTATAATCTTAACTTAGGTTTTGATGGTCCCTTGTGTTTAAAAATAACTGAAGGAGGAGAAGGGAAAAGCATAGGTTTTTGAAAAAGTAAAACACAAATAGAAGATCCAGGTCTGTCTAACTATATGAATTGGAAAAATCAACACATTTATTTGAGCTTCAGTTACTTTGCCTATAATATGGAGATAAAATATCTACTCTGGAGAATTGATTTTAGAATCCAAGACGATCAATTTGGAAAATAGAGAAAAAATGGGAGGCAACATATTAAGTGTGCAATAACTAAAACCATTTTAATTCATATCAGATTCAATCATATACAACTATCTGAAAACATTGTTATAAATCTAGTTACAACCTAAGTGAAAGCAAGTGCCCAAGACACCATTCTGAAAACATAGGAGAAAAAAACCCTTAGTACACACTGTATGCTTCCTCTTTCTTCCCAAAATTCATTTTTAGCAAATCTCAGTAAATTCCAGATCCCTGGGATAATGGTAATTGTGAAACACAAAATATTGTGTTTCTCTATTCATTTGTTTCATCCTATTATTTGTATCACACACACTCACACACCCACTCTTGTACATCCTGTTCAAGTAACCAACTTAACATCACAAATAAAGGATTTGTGGGTGTGTAAGAAGAGCAATTTACAGGGAGTAAACACTCATAAGGCTCCAGGTCTAGACCTCTGAAGGATTCTGCATACACAGTGATAAGTTGCTGCTTTCTCTGTTGGTTTTCACATAAGTCTATCAGAACCTGCTCACTTCAGTGCAACAACACTGCTCCTATCAATTTATCCCACCTCAGGTCCCTGTTGTGAGATTATGGTGCCAAAGACACTCCAAATGCACCAAAGTTCACACATTGTGCATCATTTTTGGAAATGTGAGGACTATCTCTCCCAACAGCTGCTTCTGCTAACTGGAACAGGATAAGGGTCACATACAAACTGGCCTGGAGTGGTAAGACTCCTTGGCCTTGATGTGGTACAAAAAGACCCCATCCATTTATTTATTAAATATGCATGGAGCATGATTATAAACAACATAGACATGGTGTCTGCCCTCAAAGACCCATAGGTTTGTGGGAGATAAACACAAATAAACAGAAAATTTAAGAGAAGTATAGTTATTATTATTATTCTTATTGTTACATGTATTGACTACTTATTATCTGGTAAACATTTTATATGTATTAATGCAATGTTATTCTCACAACACACTACAGACCATTTCTCCATTTCACCAAGGAAATGACTGAGATTCAGAGATTTTTAGGGAATTTTTCTATAGAATGCACTATCAGCAAGTAGCAATCTTTTTTTTTTTTTTTATAATTTTATTTATTTATTTTTTCCCCCAAAGCCCCAGTAGATAGTTGTGTGTCATAGTTGCACACCCTTCTAGTTGCTGTATGTGGGACCTGGCCTCAGCACGGCTGGAGAAGCGGTACGTCAGTGCGCTTAGTGGCCAGCCCAGGAAGTAGCAATCTTAACAGTACAAGCTTTAGAGTAAATTTCCTGAATTCAAATGCATGTTCTAAAAGCTATGATACGGAAGGAACAGAGGGATATGACAGCATATAGAAATTGTACTTAACTCAGAGAGTGGAGTGTGGAGAAGCAGAAAAGGCCTCCCTAAGGACGTAATGATTAAAGCTTCAGATCTCAAAGAGAGAAGAAACGCGTGCCAGGCACAGGTAATAATATGGGTGTAGATCCAGAGACAGGAGAGAGCATATGATGTTAGAGAAACTAAAGACGATTTAATATGGCAAGAGCACTGAGTTAAGGAGAAGGGAGGTGGCAAGAAATAAGAATAGAAAACAAGGTAGGGGTCAGATTATGTAAAGTTTTGAAACCAAGATACAGAGTTTGGATTTGACTATAAAAGCCACAAGAGTCCATAAATACAAGGTTTCAGTGAGGAGCCTGACATCATATAGTTTTGTTTTAGGAACATCACAGTGGCTGGTGTGTGCCTCTAAGCAGAGGTCTTGGGAGCAAAGGGGAAGAGGAGGTCAGAGAGAAAATATAGACACCAACTCACAAAGCTGTCTCAATGTCAGTTCTTAAATTCAGCCTGGCACCTACGATCTGTCACATCTACAACCAGATGAATCTCCCATCCCTCTGGTCACTCACTACAACCTGGTTGGAGAAGCACAGAGTATTGGCTGTGCAATGAGTGATCCCCATCTTTCACATTGTGTCTTCGATTTCAGGGATCATAACGGGACTGCTACATAATTGAGCTGAATTGTGAGTATCAGTATAATTACATCCTTGCCATCTCCCGTATATTTGCATAATACCCCCTAATTAAAATATGAGTTTATACTCTAAAAGTCATGGGAAGAAGAATTTGCATTTTCACTCTGCTTTGTATTCCCACTGCCTAGTAAGGTATCTGTCATATTGTTGGAAGCTCATAAAAAATTTTATGGAATAAGCTGTGTGTAAAAGAAGGGAAAGAAAGAACACATTCTCATTTTATTTTCAAAAGAGTGATTTAAAGAAGAGAGTAAAGGGATTTAGAAAAGTTAGGCCCGGTGATCTAAAATCTAATCCACTCTAAGTGCAAAGCCCTTGAGTTCCCTCAAATATGTATTCAACTTTAACACTCAGCATAAGAACTGAGATAACAATAGATGGGAGGGTTGATGGAAGGCTGAGTGGATGGATGCATAGATGGATGGGTAATGGATGAATAATTGATGGATGATTGATGACAATTATCTGATACTCAGATATCACTGTTCTCAGAAAAGAAACCCCCACCCCACCCCAGTCTTCAATATCACCCATATCTCTCTCACATCTGTCAAAAAATAAACAAATATAAACTACCTGTCCACTTCTCACACAGGATTCCCTGAGGACACTAAAGTACTCCTAGGACAACAGAGCCTAGAGGAGATGAATTCTCCCCTGAGTGCCTACTTTAATACCAAAGAATGACTTAATTACCATTCTGCCCACCTTTTCCTCTCGAGTGAGTGATGAGAAACAAGATTCAGGAAACAATAGGGGAAAACACTTCGTCATCTGAAAATCGGGTAGCTCTGGCATCAGAACTTACTTTGAAGTGCCAATCTACCCAGAAGGACATCATAGGAGAGTTTCTCAAGTCTTCTGTCTTCCTCTAGAGTAGTATCTAAGTTTCTGGGAGAGAATCAGCACTTTTTGGAACCCAAAGAAGTTAATAAGGATCACTGCAGCATGAAACTGTCACTTACTGATCCCTTTTCTTTGTGAATCTGCTCACCCTTGGAGAAGATAACAAACTCAGCATTCTTGAATAAATTACAGCTTAGCATTATATTCTCAGTACATGCCTGACACTGGGCTATGGGCTATGAATCTATCAATGAATGGATTGATAATCTAATCATTAAATCACAACTATTTGATATCAAAGATGGCACCAGAGACTTTGATACAATATAAGTTTTTGGCCTAAATCTCTGAGATGATAAGAATGCAGGACTTCAGTTTAGATTGGGTAAATATTTAGGCTGCTAGGAGAGTGAAAGGGCAGGTAAAGGAAAAGAATAAGAGGGCACGAGAGTTCTTTTCACGACAGAACATCTCACAAAGGATGCTGACCAAACATGAAACGGCCTATTCAAGAAAGAGTTTGGTTCCATCATTATATTCAAGCAGAACTAGACCAGCACTTGTTCTTGATGCTTTAGAGCTAAATAAAGCATCATATGATGGTGGTAGATAGATGGGAGAGGTGACGGTGTCATCATGGACTACACAACTTGTAACATGCCTTTATATGCTACAATGTTATACTACTACAGTAAATCTAAATAATTTAAATAGAGTTATCTTTCACCTGTCACTTTGTTCTTAATGAGTTGCAGAAACAAATTACATCATAAAACTAAAGCTAGGTAATAGGGATAAAAATACCCTAACAAGATCAAGTTGGGAATGCACTGTTACTCTTGTGATCACACACTCTAAGGAAATAATAACTCAGTGAAATAATAACAGTTCTCGAAGTCATTCTCATATATACCAAGTTGGCCTTAACTTTGTCTTAAGAGATGAAAGGTTAAAGTAGAAACAATCCCTGATTAATAGAATAGAGCACAGTATCCCCCACTGAAAATGACCTCTGCTTTGCAAAAAAATTATTTTCTAACGTTTGACAGCAGGCAAATGAGTAGCATCTTGATCTCTCAGACATGTGTTCTTTGCATTCTGTGTGGGCATTGAACAGCTTGACCTGGCCGTGGGGACTGGCGCCCAGAGAAATAGAAAATTAGAAGCAGGTCCAAGTGAACTGCTGTTTTTGGCTGCAGACACCTGAAAATACAGTCAGAAAAAGGAGGGTATTGCTGTGCTCCTCTTTTAAATGGTAAGTTGCACAACGGCAGGGCCTCTATGCACATTATTCAGCACTATCCCCAGCAACAGGCATCATACTTTGGCAAACAGTAAATGCCTATTAAAGTCTAATTTTTTACTTTTGTCTGAACAGGACCTATCTTACTGTCTTGCACCTTGTCAGTGTTTTTCCATGGATGAGCAGCTCAGGTTCAATAAAAATATGGACTTTCTCAAGCTCACAAAATTAACAAATGACAGAACTAGATGTAACCCAGTAAACTGGATTCCAGAACAAACAGGTTTTAGCAGTATTCTATATAGACCTTCAGGAAAGCATAACTAGTTAGTCTGGGGACCTATTGTTTCCCTACCTGAGAAGGAACAGAGTGGAGACTTGTCTCAAGTTTGTCCCTGAATGGCAATAGAGATTTAATATACACATTTAAAAGTTATGTGTATGAAATCATAGAGTACAGGAGCACTTTGTGAACCAATTCATCCTATAAAAGGTTAAAATAGAATAGACATAGAAATAGAAAGGCAGTATGCTGACCTAATAGGAATGCAAAAGAGGAATATTGACAAGAAGAGGCTGGCAGGCTATTTCCCAAGAGACTTCCCAAGCTGACATTCATGATCTTGGCAAATTTGCTACTATCTTCAGTCTGGACCACAGCTTTACAGGTTTGGAAACATGATGCGTCAGCCCCATAGTAAATCCCTCTCTTAGCCAGACTCCAATAAAGAAAGTTACTAAGTCTAATTTTTTTAAAAGACAATGTATTGATGATAAATAGCATTTCAAATATTTAAATTATCATGATGAACAAAATTTTTCTTTACATAAAGAACCATACACAAGTAAAGCCAAATCACTCTTGTGGATAGGATTAAGAGAAAGGAGAATTAGATGGATTAATTCCGTAATGGTCATAGGAAAAACAGCTTAAGTATGCACGTCTTACAAAAATGGTCTTAAAAATGCTCCAAGAATGCTTAAATTCTGTATTCTCGAATTTTCTCTTTCCCTTTAAGTACTAAGGTGGAGACTTCAATATTTAACCAAGCAATCACAGGAAAAAAAGACAATGGACTCCCTCCTGTTGGATACATCTTTTCTTATGTATGCTGGTAACAGTCTGGTTAATATATTAAATCTTACAGGCTTAGAAGTCAATATGTTTCTCTAAGGCAACCAAAGGTTTATAGAGTAGTAGTTCAGATTATGGGACCTACAATGACAGCCTGATAAGAAATAGAGCTAGAATGGAACCATAAGATACTGAGGAATTTACTTAACCTCCCCAAAACTCAGTTTCCTTATTTGTAAAATGTTTTGATAACAGTTTTAATAATCCTACCTTTAGAGTTTTTGTAATGATTAAATGTGACAATAGATAATAAATAATAGATAAAGGCAAGATATCTTCTAGAAACTAAGATATTCAAATAAAAATGCATATAGGGTGGATTCTTGTGGAGATCGAATTTTGGAATTACAATAATAGGTTCTGCCAACCTGGAACTGCTTTCCAACAAAAGTAAACCTAACAACATATTCTGGGTCAGAATTCAACATACAACATTGATTTATAGCAAAAATGAGAATGTCACTTCTTGAGCTAAATGATCTGGGTACAATGTGGGCTTAACTCTTGCACTGGGCATGTCGCTTAATAAACACATATTTGGTACTTATTCACCCATTCAATAAGGAATGACAGTAGATATATCTAGAAGTTTTTCTTTTCTTTTTATTCAGTTTTATTGAGGTAAAATTGACAAATAAAATTGAAAGGTATTTAAAAGTATACATTGTATTTATTTCTTGCTACTTAATAACTGTAAGCCTGGGGGAGGGTGTCATTGTGCATTGGGTCATTGAATAAATGGTTGCGTGTGCAAGAGTGTGGGTGAATAGTAATATTGGACCAATTACTAAAAAGAGATTCAGGTGAATAGATCAAGGGGTGGGTGGATGGATGGATGGATAGATGAATGGATAGATAAATTGGTTGATAAGAGAATTAAGAAGAAGAGGATGGTTAGATAAATGTTTTTGTCTGAGGATGCATGGATAAAGGAAATAATAGATAAAGGTATGGCTGGCTGAATAAGATTCTCAACCATCCCTCCATTTAGGTTCCAATGCACATTAAATACTATGAATCAAGAGATGAATGAACAGATGCATGTACTGGTGAGTGGGTGTGCTGGAAGGACCACAGAATTTCTCACCAAAAGATAGATTTTAGGAAAACATAATAAATTATTCTGTTTCAGACCACTATTCCCTGTCTTACACTAAAGCAGACATAGTCCTTTGAAGTTCAGTTATAAATTACAGGAGATGCTTATATAAAGATCTTTGGTGTATATTTAATTTTCAATGAAACAACCTCTCCACAAATTTTCTGAAAAAAACTCTCTCTCTGTCTCTTTCTCTCTCTCAATAGGTGTAATAGATATGGATATAGATATAGATACAGATATAGATATAGTTATGGGAGGGGAAAATTTTGTGCCAAATAAATATACAGTGTAGTAATACACAATGTAAGCAAGGTGACTAAGACTAAAAAAAGACATCCAGGATTATTAGCCAAACAAAAGAAGTAAATTTTAAATGGATATGGATATTTAAAACAGATATTCAGCATATTTTCCAAAGATCATTTTACAATGAAACATTCAATGGTACTGTGAAAAGGGGGAAAATGTTTAAGAACGTTGTGTTAATGGTCTTTATGTTTCAAAAGAATTTGATTAACTGGAGAACTAATTGGAGTTGAAAATATAAGATAGATTTCTGATGTGGCAATCACAATTACTTGCTAAACAGGATGTATCTTGTTATCCAAATAACTGACAAGAGCACAGTGGGAAAGAGCACAGTGGATAACCAAATGACAGTCATCTATTCCCTCTGAAATTCTATATTTATAAAGGGACTGTGGGATAATCAAAATGCCATGAACTTGGAAGAAAATTGGAATTTAAGTCAAGAATGAAATACATAAGCCTGGGATTTAGTTTGGGCCATAGAACAGGGTATGACATTGGCAAATCATCCTTATTCTGTGATTAAAAAGCTTGATAACAACCTAGCTGTGTTACCCACTCCTATTCCTTGAGCACTGCAAACTGTTTCATTCAAAGTCTTGTAAGAACGCAGACGGTCATGACTAAAGCTCAGATTTAACAGAAATAATCACATTTTCAAGTTTCAGCCTCAACTACTCCATGAGTAGATGAATGGGTTGATGGATGAATGGGTGAATGGATAAAGGTGTCGATAAAAGAATTAAGGGGAGGAGGATGGGCAGGTAAATAGTTTCATTGGAAAATGTACGGGTTCACGAAAGAGCAAATCTGAGTACGACTAACTTATTAGATTCACAAACATCCTTCCTTTTAGATAAATGAGAATCAAAAGGCCTAGTTTGAATTACAACTACTAGATATGATCCTAGACAAGCCATTTAAATGTTCTCTATTTCAGTTTCCTCTTGTTAAAAAAAAATACTAATAAGGCCATCAGCACCAATATAAAAAAAAATCTCAGATTGTTATAAGGATAGTGTGCATGTGAAAGTTTTTTTGTTTTCTTTTTAACTCCTACTATCCCAAGTATCATTATCCCTATAGTGAAGATTTGGAAATGGAACCTAACATGCCATCAAATTATCAGAATTAGATGCTAATAATATAGCCTGCAATGCTATGAATGTGTGTGTGTATTTAAGTAGATACGTGTGTTTATGTATGTTTTTCCACTGCATCTCCATACTGCCAACAAAACCTGGAAGCTGGCTGAGAAAATATGAAACCGCAACAACAAAACTTCAAGGAAAACCTAAAAACTCAAGATGTCCTTACGTTTCACATTGTAAACAGGTCTATAAATCTGTTGGAAATCTACAAGTCTCCTGCTTTAATAATAATAATATTAATCTTTTACAAAAATAAATAGGGTATTTTGTTTCATGTCTAAACAAATACAAAAATAATCCTTTCAGGTCCTCTTTTATGAGCTGAATTATTTTCCCTCAAAATCCATATGCTGAAGCCCTAACTCCCAGTACCTCAGAATGTGACTGTATTTGGAGATAGAGCTATGAAAGCGGTGATTATGTTAAAATGAGGTAAAGATGGGCCTTAATCCAATCTGACTGGTGTCCTTATATGAAGAAGAAGTTTGGACACACAAAGAGACACTGGGGATACACACGCACAGAGGAAAGACCATGTGAGGACACAGCGAGCCAAGGAGAGAGGCTTCAGGATAAACCAAGCCTGCTGACACCTTGATCTTGGACTTTTAGTCTTCAGAACTGTGAGAAAATAAATATCGGTTGTTTAAGCAACCCAGTCTTTTGTATTTTATTATGGCAGCCCTAGTAAACAATGCATCCTCCTAAAGCATACTAGCTACTTACCTATGAATACCTTACTTAAGCAAAATGGTGGCCACAGCTTACAATAATGTTACTGATAGGTTATGATTCTAGGTGTGGAAGGCAGAATAATAACTCCCCCCCCCCCCGAAAGATAGCCATGTCTTAATTTCCAGAACCTATAAATCTTATCTTATCTGTCAAAAGAGACTTTGCAGCTGTGACTAATTTAAAGACCTTGAGATGGGTAGATTATTCTGGATTTTCCAGGTGAGCCCAATCTAATTACACAGATTCTTAAAAGAGAAGAACCTTTTCTGTCTGTAGTCAAAGGGAGATATGACTGCAGTATAAAGGTCAGAAAGACTCAAGCTTGCTGACTTTGAAGACGTAGGAAGGGAGTTACTAACCAAGAAATGTGGGTAGCCTCTAGAAGAGTGAAAAGGCAAGGAAACAGATTCTCCCCTAGAGCTTCTGGAAAGGAGCACAGTAAGGCACCTTTATCTTAGCTCAGTGAACTGTGTTGGACTTCTGACCTACAGAACTAGCAGATAATACATTCATGTTATTTTAAGTCACTAATTTGTCATAGCAACAACAGAAAATGAATACACTATTTTCAATCAATACAATTATAGAATTGTTGAATGTTGATAAGTTTACATATCAGGTATCTAGTGACCTTGTATCTTTTCTAATTAAAACTTATTTAATTTATAAAATAAGGGAAGGAGTACTAATTTACTTTTCTGATGTTTTATATTTCAAACAGCCTGTGAATATTTAGACACATCCTTCCCTTTTGCATAGCTATTATACATTTTCAATATACTACCGTGGATACTCCCTCAGAAAATATACTGTTGCCACAACTACCCAGGCATAGGGGATAACCCAAGCATTTGCTTGTTCAGCCATTTCTTCAAGAACATGGAGAGTTTCCTTACACTAGAGAGATTCATTTTCTCTTTCATTTAAGTATCACAAGAACCGTATGAGGCACAGACTAGACTCCTCATTTTACAGATTAAGGAAACTACAGATTAGAGCTTTAAACACATGTTCAATATCACACATAGCAAGCAATGGAGAAAGGATTCAAATCCAAGTCTGTCTGCTTCTCTAGCTCATGTTCATTTTATTGTTTTAATGTTGTGTGCCAGACCAAATACAGGGGAAGAAAAATAAAAGTACCTGAAACCAAAGGCTTCACTGTTCACAGACCTATAACTTGTTTAGTGATTTCTTTTAAAACATACATTTTACATATTACCTGCTTGCTTCATAGGAGCCTTGTGAGAATTAAAGTCAAGGTTAAGAGTCATTATCCCTGTTGGCATAGAGGAGGAAACAGCATCCTAGATGTAATGACCTCTGGAAACCTGTAACACCCCAATCAACACCTCAGAGTTTGAAGTCCCCAGACTCCCCTGTGGGGAGAAGCTTAAACCTCCGGGGGTGGGCGGGGGGCAGGCAGAGAGAAGGAGAGAATTTACCCTTAGAAAAAGCTTTTGGGAAATCGAGCAAACCTAGGAGGTGGAAGTAGGGAAGTGAGGTGGGGATTTGCAGAAAACAATATCAAACTAGAGAATTATTAGATACACTTTGTAAAGCAGAATCTACTTAAATGATCATGTATGCCTGCCTCCCCTAACAAATAAACTAATACAACAGATTCCTTTGTAATTCCTTTGTAAACTCAACAACACTAATAATATGACAACATTGATTAGGGGCATAATGGATGCTCAATATGTAATTTTGAATATAGGAAAAAGCTCTAATCTACCTCATTTCTTCCTCCTAGTGTTTCTATGTATTTGTGATAAGAAACTATAATGAATATATGAGTTCACAATTTCTCCACCCACTCTGATCAGGAGAAAAATTTTGCCTGGCCTGGTGGACTCTTAGGCCACTAAAAATAGATTGAATGGTTCCTTTAACCTTCTTCCTATTAGTCAGATATGCTAGTTTATTAGCAATGACGAGGTCAATACCTACTAATAGAAAGTAACAGACATAGAAAGGAGAGGGGATAAAAGTGACAAAGAGTTTGCATGGGCTGGGGGCTAAAGAGAAGGTTTGCTTTTTTGTGTATTATTTTTTTGCTTTCAATTTTGGTATGTTTGAGGACAGAGAAAAAATTCAGGGACACTTGTCAATAATGTGAAAATTTTTCAGAGATATAAGACAGGAACCAGGTTTCTAAGAGGTTTCATTTAACAATAAAAATGTAGACTTCACTTTGGCATAGCATGGAGTGATTATATTAAAAAAGTAAATTAATTTGCAATTACTTTTGGATGTGAGACTGAGGGTTCTTTGAAAGTGACCTTGTATTGAGATAAAAGCTTGATGCAGCTCAGCATTGCACAAGTTATTTACCTATTACTGTGTGTGCTTTGTGTGTGTGTGTGTGTGTGTAACCTGGCAATTTGGGAGCAATGGGGGAGGATTGGGGAGATTGGATTGAATGCTGCTGTAGTCCTGGTGGTTAAGTTTAATCACCTATAGTTAAGCTAAAAAATGGCCAGCCTGGGGGCCGTCCCGGTGGTGTAGTGGTTAAATACACGAGCTCTGTTTAGGCAGCCCGGGGTTCATGGGTTCCAATCCCGGGTGCGGACCTATGCACTGCTCATCCAGCCATGCTGTGGTGGCGTCCCACATACAAAATAGAGGAAGATTGGCAGAGATGTTAGCTCAGTGACAATCTTCATCAAGCAAAAAGAGGAGGATTGGCAACAGATGTAAGCTCAGGGCCAATCTTCCTCACCAAAAAAAAAAAAAAAAAGGCCAGACTCTTTTGTCAGGGTAGAAGAAAAATTCTGGCAAGAGGCAAAGCTGCAAGGTTGGTGAGGTCTCTCCTACTCCATCGGAACAACCTCTGTCAGGACTTTAGAGCCAAGCACTGGAAGAAACAGGAAGGTCTAGAGCAGCAGTTCTCAGAGTAGGGACCCACAGACCTCAGGGGATCTCCCGGCACCTTCCAGGGCATGCAGGAGGTCAAAGTTGTTTGCTTTTTTCACTGCGTTGACATTGGTATTGATGGCACAAATGTAGTGGAAGACAAAACGGCTGCAATGTTAGCACCAATCAAGGCAGTGGCACCAAATCATACTAAGAATCATGGTACTCTTCACTACCACACACTCTCAGAGTTGAAGAAAAAAGAAAAAGAAAAAAAGGCAGTTTTGGGCCGGCCTGTGGCATAGCAGTTAAGCGTGCGCGGTTAAGTGCGTACGCTCTGCTGCTGGCGACCCGGGTTCGGATCCCGGGCGCGCACCGACGCACCGCTTATCAGGCCAGGTTGTGGTGGCGTCCCACATAAAGTGGAGGAAGATGGGCACGGATGTTAGCACAGAGTCAGTATTCCTCAGCAAAAAGAGGAGGAGTGGCATGGACGTTAGCTCAGGGCTGATCTTCCTCACACAAAAAAAAAAAGACAGGTTCTTTGATAATGCAGAACAAAAATATTAATTTTATTAAACCTCAGCCCTGAGTACACATATTGTTAATATTCTGTGTAATGAAATGGGCAGGACACATAAAGCCCTTCTGCTACATCCCGAAGTATAATTGTTGACTCAAGGAATATAATATGTGATTGTTTCAGCTACAAGCTGAACAGGCCACATTTTTTATGGAACCTCATTTTCCACAATATGGAAAATGGAAAGAATAAATGATACACAAACTATGGCTATTCTGATGAGTGTTTACAATATATTTTATCAAAAGTTATCATTTATAAAATATAATAATTTTTAAATTTATGAATAAAATTAGCTTATCATTTCAAAGGTAACCAACAGTTTTTGTGGCCCATGAAAAAATATGTGCTTTTTAGCAAATATTAGAATTTAAGAATATCTGTATCTACCTCTGTGCAATTGAAGCCTCTAGATACTTAAAGATTTTTTGTGAGACTGACGATCTGATAATATCACTTGATATGAATTTCTTTATTTTATAATAAAATTTTGAAAATCTCGATAGTTCAGAAAAACAATATTTTCCAAATGCATGATGCTAGAAAATTATGAATTGGCAAAAGATCCATTCAAAGTACAAGAGAAACCAATAGATTTAATGTAGCAGAGTATGAAAATTTATTGATATGGTTTCCGATTCCACATTAAAACTAGCTTTTAAGAAACTATCACTTGTGGAGATTTTGGTGTGGTATCAAAGAAAAGCATCGATAATTATCTGAACAGGTTATTAAAATATCCATGCCTTTTCCAACTACCTACTTGTATGAAGCTGGAATTTCTTCATAGACTCCAATGAAAACAACATGTTGCAACAGATTGGATGCAGAAGTAGAGAGGAGAATCCAGCAGTCTTCTTTAATACAGAAATTAAAGAGATTTTAAAAGATGTAAAACTATCATCATCCCTATTTTTTGCTTTGGAAATTTTAGTATTTTCATTCAAATATGTTATTTATATTACATGTTATAGATTTGTCACAAGTTTAAATGACAAATCTTTAAATTTTCGCAGTTTGAATTTCTAAAATGGCAAGTACCATAAATATAATTCACATAAACCAAAGCTTTATGGAGTCCTCAATAAGTTTTAAGAGTATAAAGGTGTCCTGTGGCCAAAAAATTTGAGAACCACTTATCTAAATTTAACACAATTACACCTTAATGAAGTTTATTTTTGAAAATTTAAGTAAATTTTAAATTACATAGTAAATTAAATTAATTTACTAGATTAATTAAATTACATTTACTAGTACATTTAATACTGTAAATTGTAATATGGTAAACTGTAAATATTATAAAATGTAATTTAATATGGTAAGCATAGGCTACCGATCTAAAATAAAAATTATACAGTTAGCATCACAAAACTTAGGTTTGGAAGTTTCAATGTATGACCACAAGAAAGTCAATCTCATCTTGTTTCAATTTGAAGCAAGTTTTACAAAGGGGGAAATGAGTTCCTCCCTCTCTGAAACTTTGTGAATATTAAATAAAACACTATATGTCAAATACATAGTAGAAAGCTAACACATATGTTTCCTCCCCAAAATATCCTTCTTTGTAGCAAACTTAATGATAATTTGCACATTAAAGCAATTCTTATGAGACACTGGGCATTCATTTCAAATCACAGGTGAATATTATCTCAAGTTATTAGGAAGCCCTGGCAATTTATCTAGATGGCTAGAGGAAATAGGCATGAACACATTTTCATATATATGCTTAGAGCAATGTAAACTTTAGTAGGTATCAGAATCATGAGTAAAAACACAGATTTCTGGCACCTACGTGCAATTTTGGGGTGGAGTCCAAGCAATCGCATTTCTAAAAAGCTTCCAGGTGATACTAATATTGTTGGTCCAGGCACCACACTTTATGAACCACTGATTGGGCCGGCCCCTGGCTTAGCGGTTAAGTGCGCGTGCTCTGCTACTGGCGGCCCGGGTTCAGATCCCGGGCATGCACTGACGTACTGCTTCTCCGGCCATGCTGAGGCCGCATCCCACATACAGCAACTAGAAGGATGTGCAACTATGACATACAGCTATCTACTAGGGCTTTGGGGGGAAAAAAAAAAAAGGAGGAGGGTTGGCAATAGATGTTAGCTCAGAGCCGATCTTCCTCGGCAAAAAGAGGAGGATTAGCATGGATGTTAGCTCAGGGCTGATCTTCCTCACAAAAAAAAAAAAAAAAGAACCACTGACTTAGAGATCAAAACGTAATTTCTTTCTGTGACTTTTAAAAAAATCCTGAAATATTCTAAGTGGAATTGTTTTATTTAATGGTAAAAGCCATGTTCAATAAATGGTTCAAGTTTTATCTGCTAGGGAATAATCAATTTTAAGTTCCAAACATTTTTTAGGAACATTCAAGCATTCATGTCCTGAATACTAAAACACTTAATTTGTGTAGAAATATAGTCATTCATATTTGTTCATATACTCTATTGTCAAATATAGTCAACAAATATTTATAATGCTTCTACTGTATGCCCAGCACACAGTTTCTCATCCTGTCCTCTTGTTATGGGACACAGCAGATTTACACTGTTCGTATAGAGTTAAATATCAAAGTTACTTGCTCAGCTAGATCGAGAGGTACCTGGAATATTTAACAGCAAAGTCCCTTCCCCTCCCCTAACTTCACTACTGAAAATTGCTGAAAATAATGATCTTCCCAGGCATCATCAGTGTTTGCTCATGTGAAGGTTAAAGAGTATCATATTCAAAAATTGCACTCATAAATATACAGGATCTTGGTGATTGATGGAGCAGTATAATCAGGATAAATGAACATTAGTTTCCGTAAAAAAAAAAAAAAAAGAACTATAAACACTTAAAATAAAAATCTTCTTATCCAGGAATGTAGTCATCTTTAGTTGTTGCAATTCTTACTAAAATTCAACCTATTTTTAATATCCCTGCCTATTTTGGCAAAGAAACAATTTAAAATAAAGAGCTGTTAGTTGTCTGGAGGAGGATTATTTGTAAGACACTTAATATACAATTTCCATAAAGTTGCTAATTGTCCCTTACTTTAAAATTCATTCTTCTTAGAATGAGATGCATTTGGTAATGTAAATATCAACCAGGCACAGGATATTGCTCTGCATTAGCATCCACATTATTATTCAGTCATAATTAATACACTTCTAAAATAAAGTGTTGACAGCACTCTTATTCAAATATATAGCATATGTTTATAGTCTCACACATTGAGGTACACACATAATTACAATACACGTGTGAGAGAAATTGCAGAGGCAGCCCAAGAAGCCATGCTTACACTAATTGAAAACTGCCACTGTCCAATTAAAGCAGGTGAGACCACGGGGTGGCAACAATGTCAAATGCCTGTCAGACATGGCCAGGCTGATTAAATAACAAGGCAAATTGCAATAAAAAGAACAAAGAAGTTTTTGTTGTTCTTGTTGTTTCAGTAGAACCTCAAGAAGCTAATGGAAATTAGTTTCTTTCAAGATGCTGTTTTTCCTTATCCCAGTCAAGACTCAATCTCAGTGGAGTAATGTATTATTATAGACAATATTAAATAGCTCAGAAGCACCAAGCCCATCTTTCACCATAACCAAGCCACCATTTGGAGGAGAATAATTATTTCTACTTGTTAGAGATGGCTTTTGATGGTTTTAGTTAGATAAAGAAACTAATGTCACATTATATTACTTTTGTTTTGTTTTTATTTTTCTGCATTTGAGCTCATTAGGATATAGTTAACGCATCCTGTGCAGTTATAGAGGAATTACCTCACACGTATTTCAAAGCATCGTGCAACATGACTTTCAAGGGGAGTTTAAACTAGGATCTTTCTTCTGCAAAAGCTTAATATACTGTTCCTTAGAAGAAATGTATGTCATGAAATGTTAAAATCAAGATTCACAGTAAATAACTTTTTACCCCATAAATGATTTGATTTCTGAAGTATTCTTTTTAGTCGGGGGGAGAAAACAAAACAAAATCTCTAACAATATTAGTTCTAAGATGACTCTTACCAGGATTGGGTCAGGAGGTGGCAGGATATGTTGAAGGCAGAAGAGGAAGAGACGGAAGGATAAAGTTGTAAATATATAGAACTTACCATATGCCCTGTACTGTTCTAATTAGCATGCTTTATTTCTGCGTCAGACTCCAAGTAGTTTTTATTATTCTCATTTTATTGTGTAGAAATCTGAGATACAGAGTAGTTAACCTGTTCCAGGCCACACAAGCTGATAAGAAACAGTATTGTGGCGTTTTGGACTTGGACTCCAAAGGTATGTGTGCGCTTTTGTGCGTGTGTGTGTGTGTGTGTACCTAAATTTCTTTGCAATCATTCTTTTACTCTATTCCAAATAAATAATTATTCTATTTTTTCTCCTGAATTCTCTTGGTGCCTTCTTGGGAGTGGAAAAAATCTATGCTCTAAATATGGGAAGAAGGAAAAAGACTGAACACTTGTTGAAAATTGATCCTTTGGCAGATTATTTAAATCACAAGACAACAAATAGAACAGATATTTGAACCCAAGAAGGTCTGATAGCAGCCCATTAATTTCCAATATCTCACATTCCTTTCCAAAGTCTTCTGATTTGTTTATAGACAGTTTTGCTTCCTGTCTTCGTAACATCTTCCAAATTAACACCCTGATCTGTGTCCTTGTTAGCTATTTCTTCTAAAGGGTCAACTCTTGAATTCACCAAACAGATGAAAACCGTTAGGTGGTAGAAGGACTTTTTTATGTCCTTAGGTTTCTGTGACACCTGACAGATGGAGCATATGCCCACAAATGACCCAGCATTTTAACAATTGTTGGCTATGCAACAGAAACCACCAGGATGCAGTGTGCTCAGTCACAAGGAAGACTATTAAAGGATTCATAATTTTGATTCAATAGGTTCCATTATTTCTTTTGTGAGCCTACATAAGTCTCATTAATAGTAATAGCAATTATATGTAGACACACACTGGAGACTGGCATCTAGGGTGTACTGAGTTAATGGTGTGGTTTGGGAGGAAAAAATGGCTACAAAGGATCTCATTTAAGATGTTATGCACTTTTTATTTCAAGTGGCTAATTACCGCCATTGAGCTCTGCCGTTAATACCTTTCATGACAATTTCAAGGATAAAGAGTGAAAAACAACAGACGCATTAGAAGGCATTGCATAAGCTATTACCTATGGTCTGAGGGTTCCATCAGTTAGCCTTACACGTAATTCAACATCATGATATAGTGGAAAGGATATGGATTTTGAAGTCACTCAGTGACCTCAACCCTAATACCGACTTTGTGATTTTTCATGTGACTTCAGACAAATCATTTTACTTCTCTTAGCTTCAGTTTCTATACCACCAAATGAATAAGAATATCTCAGCATTTGTGTGAGATTTACATTAAGTACGTCTGTTACCTGACAATAGTAAGTGTGTAAGGGGTAATGTAGGTCTAGGTATAGCAAGTGTAGGTCTGGATTCACCAAATATTATTTTATTTCTACTTGCATATATCTTTCATTAAACACAAACACATATATAAATGTAAAATCATAGGCATTATATATACATAAATATATGGCACAACTCTGTGCCAGGGGCAGGGTATGTTGCGATGCCTCAGGAGATGGAGCGTGAGGGGCCACGTCGACCTACATGGCCCACAGCATAATGCTGAAGACTCAAATGTATCAATCTGAAACGCTTTTATATAAGACACTGTTTGACAAGAGGGTTAGGCTCTTTCAAAATATTTGAAAATTGTTGCTCTAAATACTCTAATACCTTGACTAAACTACACTGGAATACTTGAGAGCTCCAGTTGCAATATCCTTTGTGTAACCAGTCCTTCTCTTCAGTAGAGTTAGTAGAGTTAGTTCCACTGAATTGCACTTTACAGGCAATAGTTGTAATTTTGTGACCTACATTAAGGCGTGTTAGAAATTAAAAGCCCTATGAAACACCTCACTGTGATATTACATGGCCAGAGTAGAGGATGTTGCATATTGCACTGCCTAGTGTACTGCAGGGAGAAAATACTTCGGTGAAAATAACTATTCCCAACACTAAGACAGTAACCAACTTTCTTGAGAGGAATTAGTTTATCTTATGGATACTCTGGTTTGTACTAGTAATCAGCTTTTATACTTCACAAGGGATACTAGTAAGCTAAGAGTCAAATTGTTGGCCAACCAATAACAAATTTATAGGAATTCTATTGTGCAATTTTGAGTATTAGCTAAATTAACTGTGCCATTTTGCTCCTATTTGTTTTCCATTTTCATAACTCTGTTCTCAACTATTACTAGTTTATGTAGCCCTCTCATTGTTTTTATGTTACGCTTTGGTTTTATTTTAAGAAATATGTCTTTTCATCTGTGATAAGATTTAATATGCTAAGTTAAATATGGGAAACTTGCTTTTGAGATATTCAAATGCATGCCTACCATATGCATATGCTAATTGCACATTACAAATGTTCTATTTATAATTCTACTTCTTTCATCAAAGGACCTGGTCAGCTCTAAAATTGGTAAGAAGGCCTGTGCTCACTATGACTCTTGACTATTCTGGGGTAACTGCTTGCACTTCACTTCTCCTCCGTTACTTCTTGTTATCTCTTGTCCCACTCTAATGGAGACAAAGGCTGCACACCCAGCCAACGAGTGGCCTCACTCTCTGATTCTAGCAGTGGCCTCTATATTAATGACCCCAATAACAGTCAACAGGAGAGGTTTAGCATCCTTTTAAATGAGCAAATGGAAATAGCACTATATTTTAGAGACCCTATAAAAGTGACATGAGGACTTCTTTGAAGGTGTTCAAAATAGAGGTGCTGTTGTATAAGCCACTTTGTGAAAATATCCTTTCTCTGTCTATATTCTAAGAGGCCAATGTATTTGGAGCTAAGATGGCACCTGGCAGATTTAGAAAAGAGACATCTATGAAGAAGCAGGACAGCTTATTGAACATGAGATAGTTCTTTAATAGAGCTTACAGGTTATTTTTGTTTGTTTAGATTTGTCAGGTACTGTACTTGTACTTTCTATGTAGAAATTCATATAAGCATCTTGAGACTTGGGTTCCTAGTGTGTACAGTGGGACTAAGGTTACACATCTCATTGCCTTTATGTCAACCCAGCCACCCTGACTCCAGAACTCCTGGTCTTAAGCATGTGACTACAACAAAAATTTTCTGAGCTACGTGTTTTCATTCTCAACTATCTCACCAGGAGCTGGTTGTTCACCCATATGGATTGGAGATGCTTGGGAAGAAACATACGGTATTGAGCTTATCAGTAGGGATTTCCAATAAATCTACAAATGGAAAGATCTAAACAAAAACATGACATATTTTTTAATGAGAAGGGAATCAATCAATCAATCAATTGATTGATACATACAAAACCTATGTCAATTACATGACTCAGCCAAAAGCCAAAATGCAAGAAGGTATAATCACAGGTTAGTTTAATATCTGCAAAGCCCTTTCTTCTATGACTCTGTTCTATAGCAAATATATGCCAGGGATAGTATTTAAACAGAAGGGTCATGATTAATCATTTTGTAATCACAACAGTGATTACAAATGACTGCTTAAAAACAACTTAAATTTGTACTATGCAGAACCAAGAGAAAAGAGAAATGTTTAAAGTAAAAAAATAAAAAAGTGTGAATAGTAAAAGTAAAAATCTTATTAATGTGGAGTAATTGCTCAGGAGATTCCTGTTTCAATTAGATAAAATTAGAGAAAATACACACACACACGTGTTTTTAAATGAGAAATACAATTTAATACATTCAAATACATATAATGTTTAGGTGCAAGTTAACCAACTATTGCTAGGATTCACCCCAATTTGAGAATAGGATTAAAATGCTTTGTAATTCGCACATTAAGTCACTGTCCCTCGCTTACATTACAATTAGATTGTCTATTTGTCAAGGCACCCTTGAAAAGTGTAAGAAACTAGCTTATTCCTTTTATGCCAAAAGGAATGTAAGTTTATAGCCCTGCCTTGACCCTTGGAATTCTGGATTCATCACTCACAAACCTTAGGAGACACTTGCTTTGGGCTTAGAATGTGTATTTAGAACTGTGTGAACCTTTTATTCCATAAAAATAAGCCGTAAACCCTTTCTTGATCCTGGTAAAATAATGTCCAGATGTAAAATAACAACTAAAGTAAGAGTTTGTACTCGATCATTCCTTTCTCCATGGACCATTAGGGATTTTGTAGCTACAATGTTGTCTAGTTAAGAAAAGTGGTCTCTAGGTATTTGACTGCAACAAAACAAAAGGCCCTAAATGTCACCCTCAATGAAATTCCTGATGTTATTCTTCATTACACAGCTTGAGAAGCCCAAGAGGCAAATGCAAGCTTTTAAAAGAGCCCGACTTTCTACCTGCTGGGTCTGACTAGCTAAATGTAAAATTTAACCACATCCTCAAATTAAACAAGTCGTTGGGATGGTCACATCAAAGACATTACTTATTGCAACATTTTCTGTGTATTGATTGCACTAATTTGAAATTGTACGATATAAATATATATTAATAATATCTCACTTAAAATGAAAAAAAGTTGAAATAATGAGGATTTCTTTTAACATTCATTAGAAATCATCCAGTTTCAGCGCATACTGTCTTGAGTGAAATGGGCTCTCATCACACTGCTGTGCCACTTTTTTTTTGATTCTAGAAACACCCACTTTCCACTGTCAGTAATTGTGAACCACAATGCCATTTGGTTCCATCAGAAAGTTCATGTGGAATTTTGCTTACTGTGATAGTAATAAATGTTAAACAAAAACAGCACAAAAATGTAACCTACAATTACAAGATATACTTTTAAAAAATCAGTGGTATTAAATGTGTAGTCCCGGGGTTTGTGCTGAAACACACACACACACAAACACACATCCAATCAATAACTGGATTAGAAATGAGATGTTATAAAATATAAGGAAAAAGTACAAAACATCTCCATGACATACCACATAATTAATTCAGAACACAGCACTCTGGGACCTATTAGAGATAATGCTAAAAACAAAAAATAAAGCATTTTTAAGACAAAAATGCAATTCAAACCTCTTGGATTTATGTGCTCCAAAAATATATTTGAGATGTGTATATGTGTCTCCCTAAATATTCTCCACACAGGAGCATATTTACATCCTGTGGAAAAATTAATCTGGAGTTATTTGAGTTTTGATATATATAGTGTCCTTGAATATTATGCCATTCCTACACAGTGACCTACAGCTATCAGGCATGGAAAATAAGAGTAGTTTAAGACTGGCAAAAATTTTCTCTTGACTTATTTTCTGGGCCCCGCTACTCTTTTTTTTTAAACTGTCATTGAGTGAACTGTTCTAAACTCTAGGGATATAACAATGAGTAAGTCAGAGATGTCACCTGCCTTCAGTGACATACATTCTATTGGACCTGATGACTTGATTTAAATTCCACAAAAGAAAACACTCTAAGTAGTTAAGAAATGTAACCAGCTGTAGGGGAATGAGATATCAATGTGCACCTATCTTACCTGGGGAATCTTGTTAAAACGCAGATTTTGATTCAGCAGGTCTCTGATGGGGACTGAGGCTCTGCATTTCTAAGAAGCTTCCAGGTGACATTGATATTGTGATCTAGGGAGCCCCATGGGACACACTTGGCATGGGAAGGCAGGAATCCATTCTTTGGAAAGTAAAAATGAGGGACAATTCCTCTTATGAGAAGGAAGTTATGTTTGCTGAGGAGGTCTTCTTTCTTATTCACTGTGAGTGAGACACCCTCATTTCTATTTGAATATAGCAAATTAAGGCAAAGTGAAATCATATGGCAAAATTTGAATCCAGGTTCAGTCTAATTCCAAAGTTCTTTCTCTTTGCAATCAACCCCGTTGCATACTAAAACCAAGGGAATCGATATTAGTTGAATAGTTTTAAGAAACCAAAATAAGTCCAGTGTAGTTGGGGAAGAGAAGATAAATGAGGAGAGCGACAGGAGAGACTGAATTTGTAGGCAGTGGGATGCTTGTGGACATCTTACAGATGTATTAAGAATACTAGACTTGAGCCCAAAGGGGTTTGGAGAAATAACGAAGAATTTAGAGCAGGAGAATAACATGTCCAGACATGTGTTTTTAAAATATCACTCAGACTGCAATGTGGAAAACTGATTGAAAGAGTGTGATCTCGAGCTTAGGAAAGAAATTTTTAAAAATTAAATTAAAAAAATACATAGTGACATAAACGAGGCAAGCAAGGATAGAAATGTGGTTTATGGTGGTGACTGCAAAAATGGAGAGACATGGTGAAGTATGAGAAATATTTATTGGAATAAAACATTGGTGGGAATATTAACTAACTCTACAAGCCTAGGTTTTTGTTTTGTATTTTGGAGAGGGGGAGGGTTGCAATTTTTACATGTGGCAAAAGGGACGGAGTTCCAGGAAACTTTCTCCTATTTTATGATCTCCTATGGTCTAGTATATTTTGCATCAGTTCTGTGTTTCCCAAAGAGAGATACGCAAATTAATTTTAAGCAGTATAGAAAGAACAATTTTAAAATGTATGCATTTATTGTTCTCTGAATGGAGAGGGCAACTAACACATCAAAACCTGTGATTGTAGAGATAATATTGCTTAAGTCAGAGCAGAAATCATATACCGTACGCAGATGGGATTAATGGCAGAGGTGTCTTTGGTTGATGTTGGCATATGGCACAAAGTAAGAAGATAGCACCTGAATGAATGAAATTGCCCCAGCCCACACCTTCCAGAAGCACTGAGTGGTGTCCAGATTGAGCCAAAGCCAAACAGTCTATCTAAACCTCTAGAACGCTAAGGCCCTGCCTGCTGAATAGCCCAGGCATACCAGCCTGTCCAGTAGAGGTGATGAGCAACATGGTTCAGAAAGAGAGTTTAGAAGGGAAATATGGGGTGTATCTGGGAATCTGAACAAGTTCCCCCCTATTCTTCAAGTCCTAGCTCACAGCTTACTACAAAGGGCTTCCCTGATCCCCTGGGTGGGTGGTGAGTCTATACTAGTTAGTGTAAATTGAGGGATAGAAATAAAAGAAAACTTAATGTTGGAATTGAGGAAGGACACTATTCTCTTTGTATCCTATCATTTAAGAATATGGGTTGTGGATCACCTATGTTTGATTCTGTGCATAAGCTATTTATTTAACCTTAAATAATTCACTTCTCTCAATCACAATTTTTCAGATGGGAAAATATAAAATCAAATAACACAACTCTGAGAGGTAAGTGCCTGGTATATAGCAATTAATTAATAGAAGCTGCAGTTACTATTTCATTATGAGTACCATGGTGTTTTCCCTCTCTCAAAATGGATTTGAACTCCTGACCATATCTCACTCATCTTTGCATCCCTGACACTGAACACAAGGCTGAGCATATTGTTGGTATTCAAGACATGCTTGTAGAATTATCAGATGATCGCAAACACTAAAATCACCAGAGAATGTAAGTCAGCCTGTCACTCAAAGCTTTTCAGGGATAAAAATGTGAGCTTCAGCTTCTAGTGCAATAATTGTAACTGCAGGACATGACTCCAAAGTTAGATCCCATGCCAAGTCCAACGTAAGCAGTCCAGATAGAACACTGTGCTGAGAGGACTGCCTGCTGGAAATATTTCTGATTTGTTAACACTAACATTAACTATCCAGTCATCTTTTGCATTAAAACCCATGGCCACAGGGAATGCCACCTTCATATCAGAGGGGAGGAGATGATTATGTATGGATTTGGCATCAGGTGACATTATTGATGAGAGTGTTCCACTATTCTGCAGGTTAACTTTGGAAGAGACAGAAGTAGAGCAGGTAAAGTCTTTATGCTTTAAACTAGCATGATAAATGTAAAAGTAGGACATAGTCATCCTATTTTGAACGCATCAGTAAGCTTTAAGATATTTATGTATGGTGCATAACTACAAAAATACGGTCATCATATTATTTCATATGAAATGAATTAACCTATACATTTTCATTAAATTTCCATTAGGCCCAAATACAGCTTTAAGTAGATGAATTCTGAGTAGAGGAATTTAGAAGTGATGAATGGCAGTGGCATATAACTGAAAATATGTATTTAGACTGTTCCTGGACTTCAGTAATGCAGCATTAAGGATAGAAATATACACTTACATTTTCTCACCTCCATCCCCATCCTAACCAAGAACTCATACTTGTATATCTTTGATGGGAGAGGAAGGAAAGAAACTCATATTTCTTAGATATTAGTGTAATTTTCTTTCTATATCTATTTCCTATGAGTTCATTATTCATTTTTCTCTTTGGTTCTGCTGTTAAAATTTGTTGAGCATCTAGTATATGCTAGACACTTTATTGTGGACCATAGACACATAAGTAAATAAGATACATGTGTACTCTTCCACGGGACTATGTTTCTTGAGAAAAGAATGCATGCCCTATAGCGTCATAGATACAGGTGGTCTGTGTAAGAGACAGTGGAGAAGATGGATCATTGTTCTTTAGAGGAGGAGGGTGTCTATGATGGATCCACACCGTCAGAATACTTGAGAGCTAGATCTTAGGAGGGCGAGACAGTATGTGTTGTGAAGGTTCACGGCACAAGCTCTGGCATTGACTTCCTGAGTTCAAATCCTAGACCCACCACACATTAACTGTATCCAAAAAGGTACATGTCCTCTTCATGACTCTGTATCTTTATCTCCAAGATGGGGGTAATAGTAAGACCTTCCTCATAGATATAAGAATTAAAATAAGCTAAATATATATATATATAAAAGAACTTACAACAATGCCCATTATATTGTAAATACTTAAAGTTAGTTAACTCTGATTTTGTATATTTCCTTGGTAAGAGAAGAAAATGACATTTCAGAAACAATGAGTAATGAGAGAATTATGGACTTATGAGACATTCAGGTAAATAGTTATATAGTGCTGAAAATGCAAATAATAACAGCCAACATGTATTGAACACAACACAAACGTTGTGCTATATTCCTGTTGCTTTATTTAATTGCCAAAGGATTAAGGATTGCCAAAACATCAGCGGCTTTCTAACAAAACAGAAAACACTAGATTTATCACAGTTCCATCAGGGAGAGGATGTATGTGGCTGGTAGGAGTAATGTGAGAAATCACTTGGAGTGGGAAAAGAGACCCGTCTCCCAGATAGGCATGTTCAAATATTAATGGATTATCACCCTACTGGTATTTAAGGAAGATAGGTCCAGTTAATCAGAAGGTTTGGTCTTGCTGAGTGGGATACGCTAGTGTGGAGGTCCAGAGCTTAACAGCTCAGGGCACAAGAGACACTGAGGACTGCCACCAGGGGTCCTACTTTCCTGATCATTTTCAATGTCCTGCTCTGTCTCTAAATAAATATTGAATTAAAAATTCATTTAGGAACACATTAAGAACTTCAGGGTGGTCTAATTCTCCAGCCCTTATTCTTAACTGCTAAGTAATATTACTTTTTATTATGTTATTGTATTATTTTAAAGTGGTTTTAAAATTGGGATGCCAACTGAAAGCACCCATCTCCAGGAAATTTTGTAAAATATCAATGCCCAGTTACCCTTTCCCTATATTCTGAAACAGGAGATTGTAGTGGACCCAGAAACTGGTGTTTTTTTAAAGATCCCCAGATGATTTTAATGTTTACTCAGATTGAAAATCACAGTTATACTGCTTTTCTGTAGAGCAGTACTTTTCCAAGTGCAATGAGTGAGTGGTCTCTATAAAATATGATTTTTTAACTAGCGTATTTATACACGGGAAACTATAAAACATGGTTCTGGACTTATAGTTCTCAAAGACTTGGGGGTAAGGAACAAGAAGGAGTTGTTTATTATGGCATATTTTGCGCCATGGGAAGAAGCTTGGATTTGTTCCTGAGGACAGAGGGAATCCTTCAGGAACTGAAGAACAACAGGGAATGCTCAGGTCCGTGTTTTAGAAAGGAGAAAAATGATCAGTTTGAGATAGAGTTCAGTCGGGAGATGACAAGTCTTTAAATGGGTCACTGGTGACCAAAGAAACAATCTTTCTGTTGACTATCTGCTGCTTCCATACCCCCTTCCCCCCCGCCCCATACATGCACACCTTTTCTCAGACCCCGGAAAATCGGCATAAGTCAGAGGAGATAGTGAACAGCAGACACCTTATCATCAAAATTTTCACAGAATAAAAAAATCACAGCATTTCAGTGTGGAGAGAAGCCCACAATGTTATCTATTTTCAAATCTTCACTAACGATAAAACTTTATTCACAATATCTGTAAAGAGACCTGAATATCTTCTCCCAACTAATCAAGCCCTGGGTATAAATGGAATGTCTATGAAGTGAACTGCTCACCTCCCTAAAGAAAAAATCTTTTACGGGCAGTAACTGAACCCAGGAGTCCTGAGTCAGAGGCTGAACATCTAATTGCGTTTCCTTCTTTTATCAAAGGCACACCTGCTCCTAATTGCTTTCCTTATTTCTATTTATATTTTTAGCCTGGAGAAGTGCTGGGAGGATTAATTACAGCAGTTAATGTTTCCATTTGAAAAGACATGATACTCTATATAAGTACCAAATATTATTAAATTTGATGGAATTAAATTGGTTTAAAAGAGACAAATAGTACAATTCAGAACTTCATTGATGCTCTGGAAAAATACAACACCTCATGTTGAGTCATCGAGATAAAATAACAGAGATTTTTAAAAAGTCCCCAAATCATATATAAAATGTTTTCATTGAGTGTATATCTCGCCGATTCCTAATGCAGCGCAGGTCTATGTAATACATCAGCGGCTGTAGACAAGTTGATGAGGAATGAGTTAATTACTCTGTTATCTCAAATGGCACTTATTTTACAATATACATGATTTCCATGACATTACCAGTCATTTTAGAACTGAAGTTGTTCATTCAGGGACAAGAATACCATAAAATTGGAAGTATTCACTCCTTGCAGTTAGATATTAATGAGGAGCCCCCCATTCCACTCCTGTTGGCATCTCTCTCTGACTGGAGGAGATATATATCACTGTTTTCTGCTTTGCTCTGCATGATACAGAACCGCAGGCCCTGCGCCTTGGCCACATCTCTAAGAATTGCAAATAAACCTCCTAAATGTAAGTGTTAGCAAATAATACATAAGAAGAGTAACATTAAAATGTAAGGAAATAGCAAATAGTTAAGCTGGGAATAAAAACATGAAGTGCATCTACCTGGTAAACTCTTTTAGAATCACAGGTGAGCAAAATCACTCAAGTGTCCAAAGATCATCATCTCCAAGGGCTTTTCATCCCTAAGGGGTTTTCATTACCAAGGGGTTTTCATAAAAAAGATGAACTACTGAATTGAGGTTAACATGTAGTAGACTGCTTCTGTCTTCAGCAGTGATGTCTATATACCACGTGACCTTAAGCAATTTGCTGAAAATGGGATGATGCTAGTCCAGATCTCCTGGGGTTGTTCGTGAAGACTGAATGAGATAATATATGTAAAAGGTTTAGCATTGTGCCAGCTATTTAGTAAGCATTTAATAAATGTTAGTCATTATAGTATTACATGAAGCTGTACTGTATAAACATTCCCTTCTGTCACTCAGAAAAAAGAAAGCCAAGGAAGATGAAGAAATCAACAAAGGCCTCATGTAGGATGAGGCACTAATCTGTTCTTCAGATTCCAAGCTTCTCATTTCCTAAAGGTGATGCTATTTGTCAAATACCAAATGCTCTTTAGAATCGTGTTTCAATGAGGATATTGGTATTGAATCCAGAAAGATGAAGAGGTATGAAAAAATGCTTCCATTTATCATAACAATTCAACTTGCTTCTAATAGGGATTAAGTTTCACACTTTAATTCAGGGAATATTTGCAAACAAATATGGTTTCCCCATCTGAAGGAGAAAAAAGTTATTTGGGAAAAGTTTATTGTTACCGAATCAGAAAAAAATGATTTATGGATCTTCCAGAGTTATTAAGGTATATATCTGTAGACATAATTCTAAATTCAAATAAACTAGATCTGAAGGTGGGGAAGCATGATTTTTCCCCCTTTAAAGACTTTATTCTGACAGCTAGGTTGAATTTATGCCATCATTGGGTAAATTTTCATCAGGTGACTTTTACTCTGATGTTTGAAGGATATAGCTACTTATTTCATAACATGACATTATAATTTATTAGCATTCCAATTAAAAACATAATTTATCTACAACCTTCAAGTTTATTGTTTATATTGCACCTTCCTAATAGCTAATAAATCATTTGTAATTGACTTTAATACCAAAAAGCTAAATACCAAGCCCTACCATAATCTGAAAATGATGGGCTATGCAAATAGATCTGCTTCTCCTGCTACATATAAAGTTAGAGAAAAAAGCTAAAGGTTTAGCAATTTGAAGAAAGATGTGAAACAATATCGTAAATAGCTGTCACTAACTAAACATCCACCATTTCCAGGGACATAGCATTACATGTCATGTTGCATAGATAAGAAGATGAAACTCAAAGAATTTAAGAAACTTGTGCAAGAACACATAAACTCTAAGGGATGGGACCAGGATTCAGACATTTCAGAATGTCTGGTTCACAAAACATCACCCTCCTCCCAACACATCTCTTCCAACCCCGAATGAAAGAGGTGCATTCCCTTGCTTAGCATAGCTCCTTATTAATTTACCAATTTTATCACATCACAAATAATAAACATCAAAGAGAAAATAAAAGTCAGTCTTTGAGTTATATTTCTTGGATAGTATATAGATTTTTTTACATAAATGAAGAATATATTAAAAATAATATATCTACCTCTTATCTCCTTTTACATCTTTCTTATGTCAAATGGCACATATCAACATAAATGAGTCACCCCAGGATAGAAACATACTGTGCTCCTTGCCCTGTCTATTTATTTGCACATTAAAGATGTCATTACTGGCCCGAATTGGCTTCTGAATATGTGTGTTCCTCACCAGGGCAAGAGCTTACAGCCCTGCTGGAGAGAGCTGTGCTAATGGGTTGTTTTATCTTAAAAAAGGGCCCAGAATAGAGTTTACTGGAATCCCTAAAGTGTCCCTGGATCTGATGTAACCACGGCTGATTCAACAGCAACTTCCTGGCAAGAGGATGCCATATGGAACACCCCAAGAGATGCTCTCTTCCCTGTCTTTGTCTATCTTTCAAGAATTACAAATTCAAGTTTTAAGGAGTCTCAGATCTTAAGGACAAGAGAGTGATATGCATAATGATGATAATAAAAAGAATAATAATACTAATAATGAGAAAATGTTGAAAGATATGGGAATCACAAGCAAGCATATTAATCTTCCATCATTTTAAAGGTACACAAAACTCAAGTTGAACTTGAGAAAGAAAAATATGCAGTAATTTTACTGTAATGCAACACTATTTTCAAATAGATATGTCATAATCCACAAGAAAAATAAGCAGTTGAGGCAGATTGCATTCATCTTTGATTCTCATTTTATTTATGTGCAGATTTAAAAGACAGTTTCAGTTGTATAGTGAAATTTCCAGAAAGGTGACCTAGAAATGTGGTTGACAGCCTTTATTTTTTTTTTCTGTTTGGGAAGTTAAGATTTCTTCAAAGAATGTCTTCAAATAGCTCCCACTTTGACCCAAAACAACTTTAATTAAAATAATGATAACAGCAAGTGAAACAAAGAGTCATATTCTCCTTGAAACACTTTCTTTTTCTTGATACTCAAAACATTTCACTTTCCGGGCTCAGACTCTTCCTCTCTTCTGCTGATGTGCCCTCCTTTTCTGGAACTGAAAAGGCTGGAGCTCCCCATTAGTGTCCTCAATCTTATTCTCTATTTACACAGTCTTCTTAGGTAACCTCATCCCATCTTCTGATCTTATTTCAATGTCAATGACCCAAATGTGCATGTTTAATGAATGGCCTTCCTCAAGACCCCAAACTCATATATCTAACATTGTGCTTGACATTCCCATATGAGTGTTCCAAAGAAACCTCAATTTTAATATGACCTAAGCAGAACTCTCAATCCCTTGAGGTCTCCCTTACCCATAAAATGCTCCTCATATTAATAAGTGGTAATACCATCCACCCAATTGTTCAAAGCAAAAATCTGAAAGTACTCCTTGATCCCTCTCTTCTCACAAGTCCTACATCCAAATAGAAAGACTTGTTTGCTCATCCTCTAAACAATATTCCTACTCTGTCCTATTTTCTCATCTCCATTGCTACGTATCCTCAGACCAATGAAATACTGTATGTGTCACTTAACGATGGGGATACATTCTGAGAAATGCGTCATTAGGCAATGTTGTCGATCTGCAAAAATCATAGAGTATAGACTAACCTACATGTTATAGCCTACTACACACCTAGGCTGTGTGGTACTAATCTTATGGGAACACCATCGCATATGGAGTCTGTCGTTGATCGAAATGTCATTATGTAGTGCATGACTGTATCATCCCTTGATTGCACCACATAAACGTCACCTAGAGGGTTTCCCCTCTTCCACTCTTATTTCCCTAATTAGCTTTTTTACATGTTGTAGCCTGAGTGATCATTTTGAAACACATATTTAAAAAAAGGTGTTGTTGCCCTTAGTTTAAAACTCTTCAATACCCACCCATCACATTTAGAAAATAAGCAAAACTTCTTACCTCAATCCATAAGAGCCTATTACCTGACCTTAGTCTTACACTCCAATTTCATCTCATACCACTCAAGTCCTAGCTCATCACTCTCTAGCCACCCGACACTTCTTTCTATTCCTCTAACAAATTCATCTTGTTCCTAGCTAAAGGCATTTACATTAATTCCTCTTATCTTTCCATAGTTAATTCTTGTCATTCATATCTTAGTTTCAAAAATCACCAACTCAGAAAAGATTTTCCAGACAATCCAAACTAAAGTAATCATCCAGTCATCCCATATTAAATCACTCTGTTTCATCTTGTTTATCTCCTTGCTCCCCAACCTCAAATATTAGAACAGGAGCTTCATGAGGGTAGAGGACTTATCCATCATGCTCAGTCTATACTTGAGCACCTAGAAGACTGTCTTGTCATTATTTAGTGTTGTGTAGTGGATTGCTGAATGAGAGAACAAATGAATGGAGACAAACATGGTGGTAGTAAAATGGATTTCCATCATCTACATTTCAGACGCTTGAGAAAGATAAAATTCAGAGGATATCTTCTGTCCTTTAAATTAGTTTTGGATTCAGGATAGGTGTTTGCAGATCAATTTCATGTCAAAATGGTACAGAGCTTTTGATAGAGTGGTCATTCTACCTTGAGTCAAAACCTAGTTGCTCACAGGAATACCAAATAATCCCTCACTACATCTGAGTGAGAACTGGATTTCTTCAGACATAAGGGGCATTCAATAGATGTTTATTGAATGACTGTTTATTCTATTTTCCATGTACTGTGTTGAGTTTGGAAAATATAAATATAATTGATACATAGCCCCTTTTCTCAGATCTCATAATCTCAGATCTCATTTCTCAGAGGTGGTAGAACAATAAATAGAATATTAATATTACAGCGTGGTAAGTAAAACTATATATTTCGGGAAGTATTATGGGGCCCACAGGCTGAACATCAGAGAAAGTTTCTTTTGTAGAAGTGAATGCTTGATCTGATTCTCAAACCGACATAAGAGTTAGGTGAGAACTAAGGAAAACAAAATCAGGGATAGTGTCGACCAAAGAAGAGAGTTAAGTAACTAAACCCTGTGGAGGAAGATTCTACATAGATAGAAGTAGGTATGGGGCGTAAACAGCATAGCTAATGGTAAAGAGCAGATGCTCTAAGATCAGGCAGAACTAGGTTTGCATTCCAGCTTCACTCTATATGAGCTGTGTGTCTTTGGAGAACTTACTTATTACCTCCTCTACAGATGGGAACAATGAAGGCTTTGGGAGCATTGCTCATTACCTCAGAGGAGCACTGTGAAGCCGGAATGAGACAATAATAGGTGTAAAGCATGTAATACTACATTTCCTAGCACATGAGTGCCAATAAATGTTTGTAACACTCAATTGAAAGGCATAAAGTGACAAGAAATGAGTTAAAGAGGTTGAATGTTGATTAGCATAGAATCTATAATTATCGCTGACTTTGGATTAAGATATTTTTGACAAAAAAATACACCTCCAATCTTAGGGTTCTCAGTTCTTCCTTCCTAAACACTGCCGGAGGAGGTGCAATTATCAATTCGACACGCAGCATAGCGGTTTGAATATTGCCTTATTAGCTGTGTCACCTTTTCCTAATCATTTAAACCTTCCTACCTTCTCCTTTTAAATCAGGAATAATATTGGTGGTTAGTTTATTAGGTTGTTATGAGGATTAAATGAATTAATTGCATGTAAAGCACTTATATTTTTAAAAATATTGATATCTATAGGCATGGTTCTGATTCCTTCATTTCCTAAAAAAGGCTTCTCAAATTCAAGGAGTCTACCAATAATACAGAAACAGAAATTAAAGTAAAAAGTAAAAAATATATAAAAAGTTAAAGTCCTACTAATGATAAAGGGAAGACAAAACATAGTCCAAAGTATAAAAAAAGTACAAAGAAACAGCAAGTTCATCAGATTTATTGCAATGGAAGATTGGACACTGTCATCCATTAGGGAAAAAAATTTGGCTTTTGAGCCTGACAGTGTGAGTTGAATTGAGGTTTTCTTTCCATGAGCTGTGTTATTAGCAATTTCTTAAGCTTTTTGAGCCTCTTTTAAATTGTTTTTAAAGAAGACATGAGAATACCTACCTGACAGGATCCTTGTGAACATTAAATGCATTAAGTAGTACATGAGAAATGTGCTCTATCTTTGTTAATAAAATTTTTATCTAAATTGTCACAAAGTCAGTTTCTCCATTAACACTGTTGTTTCTGCTCAGAGAAAGGTGGTAGGTGGCAGGGTATTCAGGCCTCATTCAGTCCTGCCAAAAAGTCAATTTCATTTTGTGCCTAGATGCATGATAAAAGGCAGGGATTGAAGTTTATCCACCCCAATATGTCATCCTGCTTACCCCCAAAGGTTACCTAAACTTACAGGGGATACGAGTCCCTGGGAGCATCCATTCTCAAAGGTCAGCTGTAAAATCTAAGTTTGTTTAAGAGTTAAGAACTTGAGGAGGAGGAACGGAGAAGAGTGGAAAGTTGAGGAATCCTAACACCTTCTTTAGGAATTCCGAACTCAGGGAGTCATCTGCAAAGGCTGAGAGATTAGCTTCAAGGAAAATAGCTATTCCAAGACACTGAGGAGAAATTAGAAACGACCAGCTGGTGTGAATCGAGAGAAATATGTTGCTAAAAGGTGGTGGGGCAAGCTGTTTACAGAGAACTAGGCTTTCTAACAGCTTTCTCAAGCATGGTGATTTTTTTGTTTTGTTTTGTTCATTATTTCCTCCTATTTTTCTTCTCAATTTTTTGGAAGGCTGGAGAATGAATGGCTGTGAAATGTGAAAAGAAACGTGGCTGAATCAAAGGATGCTTTGTGATTTCCCTTCATTTTAATAAGTCTCAGGCAGAATGGATTTCAGCATCTTCAAAATCACTGCCTGTCAAAGGATTCTCAAAAATTTGAATCCGCTGCCTTACTTTGAAGCTTCTGCCACCCACTGTGCACCCCTAATATCCCACATGTACACACACAGGAGAAAGCTGAATCATCCTTGGGCACAAAGGCCCGCTGTTTTAGAGAAGAATACAAGAGGTTCTCTATCCAAAAGCTATCCAAAAAATGAACATCTAAAGATCCCACAAAAAGTGTGAACAGGACTGGGAACTCTTTTTTTATTTCTGTTAAGTGAAAATCATATCTACAAGAACTTGTGGAAACCACAAGAATTGAAGATTGTATCCTTCATGGTATCTAGCAGAATTCTAAAGAAAGCATTGCTTTTAATACCTTTATTTACGGTATTCCTGAAGAGGCAATTTAGGGGGAAAAAAAGATAAATTTCAGAATTGGGCATGTCAAGACTTTGAGTTCAAACTCCAACAGCTGATGTTTGCCCAAGCTTCCATTTTCTCCTTTGAGGTAGGTAGGTATCAACATACTTATTTAGTAGGTTAGGAAGCTGAGGTCTGAAACATACGCTCATTGGTATACAGTAAGCGTGTAACACATTTTAGTTTTCTTCCACATTTCCCCCTCATACACATTAGCCCTCTTGGTCCTGAAGACAAGACGCACTTTAGGGGGAACAAGAATTATTCTGAAGTTCAATGTCATTAAGTAACTTGTCCAAGGAGGTGCAGCCTGTAGAGCTATCTACAGATTCTAGATCTCCACAATTGGCCTCTTAATAAGTACGTGCTGAACGGAATGATAATGCTTCTCGCCTTCTCTTGGCTAGTGCAGAACAGTTTTATATGAAGAATTCAGAGAGAAGAAAAGTGATTGATGATCTAGGTAGAATCTGGAATCAGACTGTGGAATAACTAAGATTGACCAAATCTGGTTATTTATTTCCCAGGTAAGTGCTCAACTTTCCAATTTACTGGGTGGAAGATTCCATAGTGATTGAAGCACAGTGTTTCCCCTACTTTACCAAGTATTCTCTTGCTGAGCGGTTTGAAAGAGCTCTTCATTTCTTAAAGCCACGAATTTCAAGACTGCTCAAAAACAGTACTACAAACAGTATCAAAACAATTCCAAACCATTATTTATTTCCCATACATGAATACTATTGTAGATATGATTTCTAAATTGAAGTATATTTGACTTTAGGCTTGAGTAGGAATGACGTTACAATGATTATGAGGAAATAAGGCAAATAAGACTTTTCCGTAAGGTATTGAGGGTTTTTTAAAAAATATTTAAACAATTTGAATAAAAATTATATTAAAAGTGTCAAGGAAAATGCTGATCATTCCTCAAACACATATTTTAGTAGCTATACCATTCAGGCATAGACAGCTGCTTTTCAGTCATACAGATTCAACAAACATATAAAGTCCCTATTATTTTCCAGGCGAGTTATGCACAGAGATGATGAATAAAACATGGCCCCTGCCTTCAAGGAGTTCTCCTTCTAGGTTGAATTCTCTCCTCCTAGAATATATGAGTCAATGGAAATCAAAATGGAATAAAATTCAAGTTTCAGGTAGTGTAAATCTGCAAGTATGATACATTTTTCCTCTAAATGAAGTAACAACTTAATCTATATAGATGTGCTTTTTTTCTCATTCTACATATTTGTTTTAACTCATTCTTTAAAAACCTTAATTCATTACTCTAGAGTGTTGTAAGTTATGTCTATGAGTAAAATAAATGTCAAATGGTGTTAAAAATGTATTTAAATTTCAACATGGAATTGCTGTTGGTCAACTTACAAGGCTGTTTTGGCTGTATTCTAAAATAATAGATGCCACAAGGAAATGAAAATAATACAAGGAACTCGTTCATCTGATGGAATTTATATTATAGTGAGAGAGTCAGGCAAACAATGTGGTTGAGAGCACAGGGGCTCTCGATCACATGTAGTTAACAGTCTCCATTAAATCTTCCCTCTCCTTACCTCCATCCTGGTTATCTAGTCATTAAGAACTCCACTTTGATAATGGCAACATAATGAGAAAACTACAGGTAAATTAATCAATTGGTAATTACCAACTGAACTAGACTCGATGACACCAAATTGGGGGAAGATCTGAGTAGATGTTTAGGTGGAGCCGACACTGTAAAGAATAACATAATAAAACAGGAAGGTACATATAAAGGGTTAACTTAAGCCTGCCTGTAAGAACAAGCTTCTGAGGATTTCCGAATCTCTTGCTTTTCTGATTATTCTGATCAAACTATTTTAGATTTAAAAAAATTCATGAAATTGGAAAAAACATCCAAAAGGGGTTTAGAACCCAGTCTAAACTTAATATCTAGCGCAGTGTCTCTCCAATGGTAGACACAGACTCATTCATTATTCACCAAATATTACCAATATGTAACCAGTATACAACTGGGGCTCCAAGTGGCATAGAACCTGTCCAGTGCTGACTGAAAGAATCAGCAGTCCAAAAATAGGCATTAAATGCATACTTTTAATCCCTCTCAAGAATACGCTAATGACAAGAGTACGTTCTAATTGTTAAGTACAGTATCTTTCTAAAAAAATTCTTTCCCCTGTCAACATTTTTGACAAAAAGTAGGGCAGAGAAGTATACTCATCCCATGGAGGAAGTGGCAGAGGGAGTGAATATTTTTAAAAATAATCTTATGTGCCAAAAGTGATCAAATACATTTTGGAAAAATTATCTGCTGTGTTGAACTTATCCCATATATTTGGAGACACACAAAACAGGTCAACAGGTTAAAAGTTCTGATTACTCCTGCAGCAAAGAAACGTGTTAAAGTATAATTAACTCACAGGTTTTGTGGTCAACGTTGGGGAACACTATTTTATGTGGCATCTATTAATACCTCACAGGATGCACTTGGGTAAATGTTAGAGTTAAAATATCTTAAGCTCAATGAACCACAGCATCACACTGGAGCTTCCTGAGCCCTAGTTTCTTGCAGCATGTATAGCCTAACTAATCCTGAAATCAAGACAGCCAGGGACCTGTAAATGAGGTTGTACCACAAAATTATTGATAAAGCACTTTCTGTCTGTAAAGGATGAGCCCAGCACATTTCCTGGTAAGTGATACAGGTTGTAATACAGAAGGCAAGACCTTTTGATCCCAAATAGATTTTTTTTCCTCTCTCTGACTTCTGTGTTGAGAGAAGGTGCTAGAGATAAGACAGGGAGTAGGATATTTTTAGCTGAGAAGCAGTTCTTCATAAGACAGACACCTTTAGGGAAATACTGCAGGCGGGTACCAGATTTTACTTTATTTAGCAAATGTGCACAGGAGTTCAATACTTGTTTGTTGAGTGAATCGATGTTGAAAAGATTAAACGATGTGAGTGCTTAGTACCATGGGAAGTGTGACTGGGTGTCTGTTCCCCCCATAGCTTTTGATTCAAATGGCTTAGTGCCAAAAATGGCAATATACGGAAATATTGCATTAAGATGTGAGATGACACCAGTTCAGCTTTCACTTCTGTTTCTTTATGTCTTTAAGCCACTAACACTCCAGTTTTTGGCTAATAATAATAAACAGTAGATATATTTGAATGAGTGCTTCCTCTGTACCAGATACTATCCTAAGCAATACACATATACTTTGTTTAATTCTGTCAATACACTTATGAGAGATCCTATATTACCTTCTTTTCACACTTGAGAAACATAGAACTCAAAGAAGTTAGGTAAATTGCCCTAGGCCATTCAACGAGTGTGGAAAAACTAGGACTCCAAATCAAAAGGTCCTGCTTACCTTCTCCACTGAACTTCCTATTTTGTTATACTGAAGCTAAAAGCCTGAAAGAGCTTCTAAACCATCATTATCCTTTAACTGCAGCACCTTCATAAGACATTAACAATTCCTATCATGCCTAGCGCTCCTCCTTTTCTCTTTACTGTTTAAGGGGATATGATTTTCCAGTGAGCCACTGTGCTAAGCAATAGAACACTGCAGGTCCCCTCACCAAGAGGAAATGCATTTCCAATTTAATAATAGAAGTCAGTGGGAAAATGGGATTTGCTTCACAGGAATTTGCCAGCTTTGCTGGAATTCATTCATTGTATAAGCTAGTAGAAACCTTTGATGTAGAGAAAAATAGAATAAACCCTGAATCAGTTCCTGAATATTATTAAATATCCTGAAGGCAGTGGCCATGTCTTCTTATTCATCTGTATATTCCAAAGCCGAGTTTTTTAGAGCTGATGTTTAATAATTGTCTGGTGAAATAAAATGTCCTTTTTGAAATTTGTGTTGAGTTAATAATAACTCATAATAAGTTAATAAGTTAATTAATTCAATAAGTTATTAACTCAATAAATAACCAGTAAGTTATTAACTCAATAAGTTAATAATAACTCACTATTAATATGAGTTAAAATAAGCCAATAAACTATAATTTCTTCCATGAGTTTATTACATAGAAATAAAATACCAGTACCACCGTTGAAAGATACCACAGGGGAATTCCATTCATTAATTAATTCAAACATAAATATATTTTGAGCTCCTTCACTGGGGTAGGTGCTGAGGATATAATGGTGAACACCAAGAAATTAACAGTGTACAGTTTGATTTAGGGGATGGACTATGATTTTACTTGTGTTTTTGTGTTTACTTTTGGTAATTGTGTTGCCAAATGTTTTAAAAGATAAGTATTAGGTATCATGTGAAAACGAATAAAAAGATTTGGCTTCATGGAGGGAATGTCAAGAAAGGCCTCTCAAATGAAATAAATATTTAACTGAGGTTTTCAGAAAGGCTGGGGGTTAACGCTCTGGAGTTGGGATGGTATAGGAGGTGAATTCAAGATAGAAGAAATAGCCTGTGCAAAAACCCAGAGGAAACAACTCATGCAGACGTCAAGAAAGAGAAGGAGGTCAGAATGGGAGGTACACAGACACTGTTGAAGAGGGCGCATGGTCTACAGAAGGTTGAGCAGAAAGGCCAGGGCAAAATCATGCAATGTCTATTAGAAATCCTCAGGATTTTATCTCCTATAAACAAAGAAAAATAATTGATGTGCAGTGTCCTGCATGATTTTCCCAAAATGTAAATCAAATTATATCACCTCTTTGATACACTGTAGAGTACAGATCGGGAAGGGGAGCAAATGGATGCAAGGAAATCATTTGGAATACCTTTTTAACAATTCATGACAGTAGGTGATTGTTTGGACTGCAAGAGTGGAAGAGGAAAGACTGATAAATGGAGGGACATGACATTTTAGAATATAAAATCTCCATAGAGCAGGGGAGTGCTTCCATACTCCTGCTTTTTTCCTTTCATGTACTTGATTTTTTTCTGTACCAGAATACTATCAATTTTATTTGTTGCTCTTCATGCAAACATATTTTAAAATAATTTATCAGATTGTTAGTAGTGGAAAACTAGTATCATGTTATGGAGAGAAAATAACATTAAAAATAAATATAGTGAAAAGGAAAAAAAAATTATAAATACTAGCTCTTATCTCCCCAAATCTCAGAGCATGAGACAAATTCTCTCTTACTTATAAAATAGATTTTGGCTAAGTATTATGTGTTAAGGACATACTATTACTATATAGAGACATTCTCCTTCAAACGTCAAAGGATTGGGGATTAAACAAAGAATAACTGCTACCAAGAGATTCAATTTTCTTTAACGTTATGTTGATCAACTTCATAAAACCATTTCAATTCATCTCCCATGTTTGGAATGTATGCTTCCCGTATTTAGAGATCGATCAGTGGAGTCTTCCACTAAGTTGAAAATTCTCATGGCAGGGTTTCCCATATCTCAGCAGGACACATTTCTAAGTTGGTTGCCCACCTCTCCTCTATCCACCATGGGTAAAGGAGATATAAAAAACTAGCTATGGTGTTTGTCCCTCTTAGTTACACATCCTCTCCCCTACACAGGATTTCATGTCAAAACAATTCCTCCAGTCCCAAAGCCAACAGTGACTTTAATACTATGCTCTCTACAACGACTAGGATAGTGCTTTAAACATCTTTATATCCCTAGCACCTAGGACTAAACTTGACTCATGATAAATACTCTAAACAAATGTGCAGAGCAAAAATACTTTTGAGGATCAATTCAAGCTCACATAATTATTTAATTGTTGGAAATTGAGTCCCAATCTTTAACTATGTGAGAAGTGAAACATCTAAACAATAATGTACACATCTGTAAATATAAACTCTGCTTGGTAGTAACAATATTAAAATCTAACACATAATGAACTACCACTATCATTGTATTTTAACGTTAACCTTCTGAAGTGGGTATTGGTTCCATTTCACAGATAAGGAAGCAAAAGAGAGTTAGGGCAATGAGTTAACCAAGGCCATAGACCTAGTAAGTGTATGAGAAATGGAATTTCACCTAATGAAGACGAGCTATCCCCCACTGCAGAATACTGACATTCAGAGAACCAAGTGGATTCTAGCTTCTCATTCAGGTGTCCCAGTACCTCGTAGACATAGCTTTCATCTACTTTCTCATTATGTCTTGTTGATTTTTTTTGACTGACAACTTACAAGAAATATTTTATCATAATGTGATTGCAAAGTGGTTGCAAAGAACTATGGATAACTTTCAACAAAGAAACATTAGCAGGGAGGATTTTTTGATATTCTGTAGGAAATCAAACCATCACCATTACAATGGCTAGTATCTTGTAATGATGTATCTTATAGGGCTCCTGGGAAACTCAAAACTATTTGGCTCTCTCCACGGAAAATGCTTAAATAATGAAAGTATCAAAGTTGCCATGAGAGATAGAAAAAAGCTATTCACGCTTAAGCCCACAAATAGAATTGAGTCCTGTATTAAGACAATTTAAATCCCTTTATTTACACTAACATCATTAAGCTTAAGAAAAATTGTACCCAATCACTTAAGTTAAATTTATTAGTGTTCAGATAAGCATTAATAAATTGAAAGAAATTAATAAAATGTGTTTAACTTTCTCATAAATTTCCATGGTTACTTTAATAATTAGACTAATAGTATCAACCCTAGGTTGATACTATTAGTTGCCAAAAAAGTATACATGTACATACACACACACACAAACACACACGCACACACACCCTTTTTCTATAAATACTTACACATTGAAAGTTATAAACAATAGATCTAATTTGATCCCATTTCTAGAAAGACTTCATTGCATAACAGATGTATTTTTTGTTTTGTTTTAAAGCAGGCAAGACAGACTTTGAAAAAACAGAAGCTTCACACAGCAAAATCTTAAGGTAAACTTAGAGAAAATGTCTGGAATTGACTCAGATAATCACTAGACTCCAATAAAATTCATCTTGGAAAAAGGAAGGAAGGGAGGTAAATTTACATTGTGTTTTATTATATTCTTTAATGTTATCTAATTTCCAAACAGCAGACCCAAGGTAATGCAAATTCTATTTTACGAGGGCAAATTAAGCCTAGTTTGCATAAGCACAAAGCAGTATCTATTTTTACAGTAAAAATACCAAGTCCCTGAACAGTATTTTTATGATGCTGCTTAACAAGTTTGTACTTCCTTGGCAAGAAGAAGTTATTTTACTTCTCAGGTATAAAACAGAAAAAAAAAGAATAAAAGCTAAGTAAAATGCTCAATTCTGTGCAACTCATTCCAATTTCAATAGTGTTTTTACTGGTATTGATTTTCTTCACCCTGTACCTATAGAGACAGACTTAAGTACTGAGGCAAGAGGTCCAGCCTACAAGGAGTTTGGTCCTATAAAGCTAGGCATTATGTGATTACCTGCATTGTCTCTCCAATCCACTTCCACCTTCCTGATGGTCAAAACAGTATATGTTTCTAGATCAGTCCTCGTGGTAATAAGTGTAAAGAGTCAACACATGTGTGTAGTACAATGTGGACGCTCCACTGCAAACATTAGGTGTACCTGGGTAATTCAGTATTTCTAACTGATTTTCAGAGTAGATTAGGTGTTAATGTAATATTGCTTGGCAAGTCATTTCAGCAGAAGCAAGTTAGTGGAAATGGTTATATATTCAAAATTAGGTTTTGGCCAATTGATTCTTAATTACACAATCAGAGACTCAAGAGATCAAAGTTAATAGTCCTTTCTCCTCCCCTTAGACATATAGACACACACACACACACACACACACACACACACACACACACCTTGAAAGGTTCTAGCTGCTCTCAGGAATCAAAGCATATCCTGGCAGTATTAGTCTAAGAATAAAGCTTCAAATGTCTAAGCAAGACCACCTACAGTCTATCTGATTGTTCTCTTCAAGGAAGCTAGAAAGAATGTCAATTTAAGAACCATGAGCAGCAGCTAAGTGTAGTTTAAAAGGAACACATTGGAAACTCTCCATATTTGTCAGGTTAACTGTTTCTGTGAAAAAGAACACCAGTTAATGTGACTTCAAGAGACTGCAAACTATTTAAGTAGCCATTCAGCTCAGGTACAAAAGAGGAGGATGTAGGATTTGAGGATGGAAATGAAAGGACCCACTTAAATATATGTGAAGGACTATATACAGGTATATAAATACAAACACATGTGCACACATTTATTTGCTCTATTCCAGCCACACAGGCTTTCTGAACATGGCAGATTTTCTTGTGACTCAGATCCTTTGAATTTGGTATTTTCTCAATGCATGAATTACCCTCCACATGAATCTTTCACGGCTGGTTTCTTACCCCTCAAGTTACAGCTTGAATATCACCCCATCTCTGCTGACTACCATATTTAAAATCATTTTCCTCTCTCTTCTCCATTCATCCCTATCATATCTTTTCCTTCCCCTTTATATTCCCGGGACCTAGCACAGCGCCTGCCTTATAGTAAGCACTCAATACAATTTTCTGTTAATAGGCGCTTTACTAGATGGGTAATTCTACTTGGGTAATTGATGGTAACACATGCTAGAATATCATTGTGCACTGACTATAGTACAGGTTGTTCTAGGAATGGAGTATCATACACTGAAATAAAACAGTTTCTGTCCTCAAGAACCTCACCTTTAGGGGGAGAGGAGGGTCAGTAAACTGAGGAAATTATGTGGATGGTAAGAGATAGGAAAGCACAGAGGATTAAGGGAAATTGCTAAAGGGAGGCCAAGCTAGTCTGCATGAGGCGGGGAAAATTCCAGAGATCGGCAAGAGCTCAGGTGGGCCCCTAGAGATTGAGATAAATAGAAGAGTGCTTAGAAGTGCTCTCCAGTCAAAAGAAAAGCATGTACACAGGTCTGAAGCTGTGAGAGTTCTTTGATCTATTTGAAAGTTGAATTTATCTATATGAGTGTGGTGATATGTGGGAAAGCAGCTAAACAAAGCAGAGCTATATCAATATAAGACAGCAATATTGTCACATTCATCCATAACAGCAACACAATAAAATTCCGATCCTTATAATTCAGGTCAAGCTTTGTCAATTTGTCAAAGCCTTTTCCTACCATTGCTGTTTACCTACCATGCCAGAGGGATGCAAAAACAAAAACAAAAAAACACGTGAAGCTTAAGAGCATGGGCCCTGGAATCAAAATACTTGGCATGAATCTCAGCTTCCCATTGAATCTCCCTCAGGCCACCTGTCTGGAGAGTAACAGGTTCAACCTTGGTTCCTTCATCCATGATAGGGATTAATGGAATCTTCAAAACAACCCTATGAAGTAAGGTAATGCACATGAAAAGATTTGCACAAGGCGTGTCATATGATACTCGATAATAACAATTGTCACTCTCCTGAAAACCTTCAGTATTATGGGAACATCTGAGATTACCTACTAAGAGTAGTATGTCTGAGACAATTTGCTTCTCTACTCAGTAGCGTGACACAGAAGGCTCTCCTTGATCTGAGCCTGAGCACTTCTCTCCAGCTCCATCTCCAGTCAATCTAACTCCCAGGTCATTCCCTGGACTGCAGCCTTAATGACAACTTCAAAGCCTGAGGCACAACCCTTTCACATTCACACAGACTGTCTGCTCTCTCTGCCCAAAATCCTTTCTCTCATTTGGCCAACCCCTGATTTTTCTTCAAAAATCAACTGGACCCTCATTTGTTCCTGAAATCCTTCTTTGACCCCCTACACCTCCCACCTCTGTCGGACATAAGTGCCTCTACTCTGTGCTTGCCCACGGGCATCCGTCACATAGGAAAAGCCAGGGCTTCACTTGCAAAAATTAAGAATTTCAAGACAGTGACAGCAGAGCATTAATCACAGGCCTGGGGCCCTTCTGAGCAACAGAGAACTGTGCGACTCCACAGGTTGCATAGGCACAAGAAGCCAGCCCTGCCTCTCTAGAATCTGAGTTCTTAGGGCATAAAGGCCATATCACCTATTTTTTTTTCTGTCTTCAGCACAGCCCCTATCACACTGTAGCACTCAATAAACGGTTATTGAAGAGTTTTCTGAACAGTGCAGCATGGCATAATGAACCCATAACCTAGTGCTCAAAAATACTCTAATGTTGAAAGAAACATAAATAACTGAATGAATGGGTGAATTTCTGCTATTCAGAGCTGTTCTTCCTTTTTTATTCAGTCTCCTTGCCTACTTTCCTCCCTCCTTCCCTCTTTCTTTCCTTCCTGCCTTTATCATCCATCATTAATCATAGCCGCAACTAGCTGGATCCTTGTGGTCAAACAGAGCAATATACTTCATACGTTTAAAAAATACCATCAGACCTCTCTCTGTTAGCTTGAAGATCATTCACCTCACTTTACTCCCTTTCCCTTATCCAAATTCTATCATCTCCTGCATTCCTTAAAGTTCTAAGATGAAAGTTCTAAGAAAATCAGAGTAGCATCCCTAATGGGCTCCCTGCCTCTACTTCCGCCTCCCTGCAGTTCATTCCCTTCAAAGAAGACAGAACGATCTCTTAAAAAAAACAAGAATTGGATCACGTTCCTCTCCCGCTCAAATCTCCAGTGGCAGCAAATCCCCATCACATGTTTCCCAGTCAAATCCCTTTCCACAGTGTATGAGGTTCTACCCCTGCAGGGTTTCCCCTCCATCTCTCTTCTCTGATCAGGCCACACCGTTTTCTTCCTTTTCCGTATGCCTGCTCAGCTCCTCCCCCTCTCAGGGAAAGAGTTTTCACAGCTCTTTCCTTGTAGTCTCTGCTCTGATGTTCTCACTTCACAGAGGAATCCCCAAACTGTATTACTCTTTATCTCTTAATTCTGCCTTATACACAGCACTTAGATAAAAAAGTATAGTTTTCTTCCATTTGAATGTAAGTTGTTTGTTTAACACCAAAATAATCTGCCTTCTGCACTTCTGCATCCGTATACCCAGAATAGTGCCTAGCAAAGAGCAGAAACTCAATAAATATTTGTTCAAGTTGTTAAAAGTGGGAAAACTATAAATGCTAACTAAGCATGTCTCCATGTAAGTGGACTTAGCCTTCAGTCCTCAATGGAGGGGAGTGTGGGGGGAGGGAGAGGCATGAGGATGTAGCCATGACTGTGCCACACTCAGCATTTCCTGTTACCAGCACGTGATCCAAATGGATCTGCTGTTTGTGGAGAGTGCTGAGCGCATCTGAGTCAGTCTTGAGCTGCTGGCCTAAAGCGTTGCTTCTAATACTGTTGGACTTTGACGGTTGGGCTTTGACTTAAAACTGGTGCTTCTTCACTCCTTGCCTTCTAAAACTGCATGTGTGCTGTTTCTTCTTTCTTTGTGAGAAAAGTATGGCATAACACAGCAAAACGGAACACTGGTAGAAAATTATGTAAAATAAAAGCAAGCGTTTCTCCACGTCCACCTCCCAACCTTGCCTGAGGCAATAATTGGTAACTTCCACACGTGCCTTTTCCCAGACATCTTTTACATACATCCGTGTTAGCCTGAATACAGCATTTATTTTCTTCATAGAAATGGGAAAAATAATGAACAACTTTCCAATATCTGTTCCTCCTTTTTCATTTAATATGTTTTAGAAATCAATTACCACAATATATCTACTTCATTTTGGCATATTTAATGACCTCTCACCATTCCATGGTATAGATAAAGCATAATCTACCTAAATATTTTTTCCTTTTGATAAACATTTAAATTAATTCCTTTCTCCCCATCCCATCCCCATTTATGAGGTTGGTTTCTGAAGATTAGGGCTATTTTGTCTCTTAAACTCATTGTCTTACTACGGGAAACTGATTCTTCCTCTAGAGTGAAAAGCAAAGTAGAGAGTCAGAATGAAGGGGGGAGTGGCAGACACAGAAAGATGGCCCCTAGTGCACCCCCATTCCATGTCCCCTCTATGTCACCATGACCATCAGTGAGACAACTGACACAAGGGACCTGAAATGCCTCATTATGTTTGTTACATACCCATGCCACCTATAACATTTTTACTTTTGTCTTTAAATTGACTTTTTACTCAAATTTATTTCAAAAAAAAAAACTTTACATCTCTACTATAACAGAAAACCTATATCACATGCCATAAATAAATGTAATCATAAAAATAAATTCAATGAAAACAAAGCAACGTTATTAAATTCTGTCTAGATGCTGTTGCCTGCCAAGGGCTCTATGAAAGAGAGAGGGGACCTTGGGCCCAGGGAGGTGTTAATCTCTCTTTTTTAACACTCATTAAAGACTAACAAAAAACTGAGACTTTCTTCTCCATTGTGATAGGAATTGAAAGAAAAAGCAAGAGAGAATGACTCGGGAAATTTAAAAACTACCCAATTTCTAACGCCTCTCCCGAGCTCCCCACAGTTTCTGAATATTCAAGGAACGAAATATACCAGTAATGTTAATTGATTTTTTGTTGTTGTTTTCTTTAATTGAGAGTCTTCTAACAAATCAGATGTAGATGAATACTTAGACACCCACTTTTAAGCTTGCTTAAGGCTCTTCTGTCTTGCTTATCTCTACCAAACAAGAGGCAGCCAATGGCAACACAATTGAACACTTGGATATTTCTCTCTAGAAAGTCCTTCAAACCTCACCTATTTATAAGGAGCACAGGCTTAGGGGGAAAAGATACTTGGCTGTAGTTCTAGCTCAACTCTTGACTGGGTCTATGACCTTCGGCAAATCACTGCCCTCTGTGTGCCTTAGTCTGTCCCAAAATATACAGCGAATCTATCATCTGCCTCTCTCCCTCTCTGCACACCACCATCAGTGCTCTCTCCTGGATTAAGTATTAGCCTTCTGGATGGTTTACTGGTTACCTTTCTCTTCCCATACTACTTTGATGCTCTGTAGAAGATGGACTGATATTTTTTGTGTACGTGTGTGTGGAAGATCAGCCCTGAGCTAACATCCAACGCCAATCCTCCTCTTTTTGCTGAGGAAGACTGGCCCTGGGCTAAGATCTGTGCCCATCTTCCTATACTTTATATGGGATGCCACCACAGCATGGCTTGATAAGCGGTGCATCAGTGCACGCCCGGGATCTGAACCCACAAACCCCGGGCCACTGAAGCAGAGCATGCGCACTTAACAGCTACGCCACCAGGCCAGCCCCTGGATTGATATTTTTTTAATGTAAATTAGTTCACATCCCTTTTTGCTTAAAATCTTCCAATGGCTTTCCTGTGCACAGACAATAAAATCCAAATTCCTAACAGCTGTCTACTTGGCTTGCATAATCTGGCCTCTGCCACAGAAATCTTTTAGTTCCTCATATATACTAGTTCTTTCCCACCTCTATCTACCTCCAGGTCTTTGCTGTTCTTTATGTATGAAACACTACCTGCCCACCCCCCACCCCCCGACCGATCTGCTGCTCTTTCTATGGCTTTTGTGGTTGAGATTGAGAGCAAGAGTGTTTGAAACGTAAGAAAGAACATGTTCTAATTCCCTCAAATGTGCATCATGACCTAATTAAATGTCAAAAGTGGTCCATTTATGACCAGGTCATCTGAAGTAGACTCCCCCTACCCATTTACTATTTTCTATCAGCACCCCGTTGGTTTCATTCTCAGCCAACTTTCCATTTTGATGCTTAATTTATTAATGTGCTTACATTCTCATAGTAGAGGCAGGATCAAAAATAAATCATCTTTCCATAAAGGCTAGAGTCACTTCAACATGGTAATTATGGAATCCTCAGCACCAGCACAAGGCCTGGCACAGCACAGTGTTTCACACATTTATTAAATGTCTCCAACAGAAGACCCATTTATAACTCTCCAAGTTCACAACAGCAAAATATCCTAAGTTCGATATTTATCTACCCAATTTTCTATAAGCCATGGCTCTTAAAAACCTAAACAAAGAATTCTAACACAAGCTCACATAAGGTGGATGTCTCACAAAGGAACTCCTTTCTCCTGCTACCAAATAAACTTAATTCTAAGTAAAAGAAAAGCAAAAAACAAAAGTAAGAACTAAAATTTATACACAAGATCATCTTACAGCTGATTGCCTTTCTGATAAAATATGCTGACAAAGACAGAGGCGGTGTTAGTGTACTTGGGGAGCATTGTGACTGCACATTTCCAGCTAGGTATACTCATTTGCAACCGGGCACTTTCACGAAAATGGGCCATAACGTCTGTTATTTGGCATAACATGTACGGAGAATGCGTATTTGTGAATTATCCTTTTGTTTACACCTGAATCCTTACAGCTAATTGTTCTGGGAGCACCTTATGCCTTGATCACAAACGCGACACTACTAAAGGTTTAGCAAAATTGGCTTCTTGAGATGTAAAACTGTGTTTGCAAGATTCAGAAAAAATTATCAATTAAAATGCCTCGTTATTGGTTTTATCATAACGGGCCTTGTTAGGTTGAACCCCTTTGTTGAAAATATTGCCATGAAAAGAACAGTATAGAACAGTGCTCTGATCCACATTATTTCTTATGTTTCTTTCATACAGACATAAGTGGTAGTAATTTGAGAGCCAACCAACTTGTATACTGATATAATTTGGCAATTGAAAAAAAGGGAAGAGTGTGGTTATTCCAAAAATACACACACACAATACCTGAACTATATAATTAGATTATTATCATAAAATACTGAACTATATAATTAGATTATTATCATAAAATCTGTGTCCAAATAAGAACACTAAAGAATACATTGAGGGGCCGGCCCCGTGGCTTAGCGGTTAAGTGCACGTGCTCCGCTACTGGCGGCCCAGGGTTCAGATCCCGGGCACGCACCAACGCAATGCCTGTCTGGCCATGCTGATGCAGCATCCCACATACAGAAACTAGAAGGATGTGCAACTATGACGTACAACTATCTACTGGGGCTTTGGGGAGAAAAAGGAGGAGGATTAGCAATAGATGTTAGCTCAGAGCCAGTCTTCCTCAGCAAAAAGAGGAGGACTGGCACGGATGTTAGCTCAGGGCTGATCTTCCTCACAAAAAAAAAAAAAAAGAATACATTGAGTTAAACCGTTAAAATTAAATCAATCAAGGGCTGGCCCAGTGGCGTGGTGGTTAAGTTGACATGCTCCA